>NW_008692855.1:35738-38783 GCF_000695815.1 Acanthisitta chloris | reverse complement strand
CTCTTTTAACAGAAAATTAAAATGACAGGGTGCTACATAATAAGATTCAAAAAATTTTTTAACATAAAGAATAAAAAAGGATGGTAAGGTGAAAGTTGGTCAAATACAGAAATTAATCTAAAACTGAATAATGCTTACAGCAGTTCTGCAACAGGGAGACAGAAGAATATTAAAGCATGGTTTATGTTCAGTGAGAAAATTCTGGGAATAAGAAAACCATAAATAAGCTTCTATATAGAGAACTTAAATTGTATGCACTGATGTTAATTCCCAGACTCAACAGTCTGAGTTTTCTCAGGCACTGAATTCCACCTTGATTTAGCTGTATAAGGCAGAATCATAAGAAAATGGAAGCAATCAGACCCACCTACTGTGACTGAATGGTGAAGCCAGACAAGGGGCAATTCAAAATTTGTGGAAAACCAAGGAAAATTTCTAAAATACAAAATGGACACAAACTATTTCTGACGTTTCCACAATAAGAACTGCTGACTGAATAAAAACAAAAAAATAAATCCATGACTTCTGCTGTGATGGAAATGGATAAATGGATTGTGTAAAAACGTCATCATTTTAGAGTCAGTAATTATGGTTCTGGTTGTACAAGAATTTAATTTTCTTTCAGGTCATATAGAACTTAAAAGCATAGAATCATGCAATCATTAAGACTGGAAAGGACCTCCAAGATCATTGAGTCCAACTTTTGACTGAACCTCAGCTTGTGAACTAAACCATAGCACTAAGTGCCACATCCAGCTGTTTCTTGAACATTACCAGGGATGGTGACTCCACCACCTCCCTGGGCAGCCCGTTCCAATGCTTAACCACCCTTTCAGTGAAAAAATTCTTCCTGATGTCCACCCTGAACCTCCCCTCATGCAGTTTTAGGCTATGTCCTCTTATCCTGTTGCTAGGTGTCTGGGAGAAAAGGCTGACAAAAGAGGCTACAAAGAAGATAAGATGGAGGCCCATTTTTGCAAGGAGTCACGTAGAAGATAAGATGGAGGCCCATTTTTGCCAGGAGTCACACGGAAAAGAAGAGGGATAATGGGTACAAATTACTCCTGGGACAATTCGTATTAGACACAAAAGGAAAATTTTTCACACTGACAGCAATCAGCCACTGGAATAATCTTCCCAAGGAGCTGGTGCACTCCTCAGTGTAGTACACTTCTAAGATTCAACTGGACAGGGTGCTGGGCCATCTTGTCTGGACCATGCTTTTGCCCAGAAAGGCTGGACCAGATGATCCTGGAGGTCTCCTTCCAACCTGGTATTCTGTGATTCTAAGATTCATGCAGTCCTATTCTTACTTAAATAAACAAAAATAAAATCTACTTATATTTCTTGGCAAGTTAATTCATTACACTGGACAATAATATACACCAGTTAACATTTTAAAATGTCAAGCAGATCTGTTTAATTGCACTAGTACCTTGCAGATAGGAATATATAATTTTGACCTTCTGATGGTCATATTAACATTTAAAACAAATCTACATACATCAAACTATGTAGAATACTGTTGTAAAGTTCAAAATATTTTGAATCAATTCATGCAAGATTAGATAAGAACATGCAAAGGGCAGAATGAAGATGGAGAACTGCATATTCAGCTAACTGTTGATTACTAGAAATACAGAAGTTTCAATCTGAATTTGAAATCATAAAAAGTATTTATCTGTTGTGTCAAAAATTTATATACAAACATAAAGCCAAATATAAACTTAAAACTGTTACAAAGCGCTGTTGCATTACTTTATGTGATCTATTAAAAAATCCAAATTAAAATTGAACTCTTAGGTGTTTTTAAGGATTTCCTTTCGCAAAATAAACCATTCGTATCAACATGCATTTTAAATTTCTATACTTGCCCATGAAAATATAAATACCTACACCTTGAAACTGCAGCAAAGAATACAGAATTTTCAGTGGTTTAATTCACACTGACTTTTCAAAGCATATCAACCAAATTGATAAAATCAGGTTTCAAAATTTACAGGAATGAAGGAATAGATAGATGGAGGAATTAATTGAAAGCTGAGCCGCAAATTTAAATTGAAAAAGAAAAGACAATGTGGCATAAATATTTTATGACTATCATTCACAAGGAAGTCTGCTTGTAATTAGAAAAAGCATGCATCATCTTGGTGGTCATGTAATTTCCCTTAAGCTTTCATTTTTACTTTTACTCCAAACAAAAATTTGAGAAACATACTTTTCTTTCTTCTTCTGAATGTAGTACATGTGAATATACTGCAAAAATATATGACAGTGTACGCAGTATATGCATATATGTGAACACAGAATGTGTCCATCTTGTGAAAAACTCAGTCCACTGTTATTATATGCACTGTGTAAGCCTCATTATTATTTATTTTTTATCTTGCAATACTGAGTATTTTACACATTAATAAGAAAAATATCCTTTCCCGAAAGACACTGTTATGCAAAATCAAGAAAGAATAGAGTGCAGAGCATAGATATAAAATGATTTGCCCACTCACAGAGCTGCAAGTTAAAAATGCAGTGGGGCATATACCCACGCACTTGTACATGTATAATTTCTGAGGTTTTCCTGTTCTAACACCTGTTATTAGGAACGTTTTCCTTAACAGAAGTGAAATTGTTCATCTGATTTGTGTTTCCATTTCTAAAAATTTTCATTCCACCCCAGCACATTTGTTCTGAATAGCAGATTCAAAGCCAATGTAGATCATACTGACCATGTCTGTGCTGGCAACTGCCTATACTGCCTATGAATTTGGTTAAATCAGGATCATTCTCTGCTTCCTGGAACGCCCATTTCCCTCTATTCTGTTTAATTTATTCAAATGCAACATAATTTTAAACATCTGGAAAGGCATGTTTCAACCTCACTTCTTTATACAAATTAATGTCAGTCCCCATCTGGCTAGTCTAAAGAAACCACATACTATTAGGAATAGCATCTTAATTTGATTGTCTAGAAATACATTTTACAATGGAAAATTTCTATGCTTACCACTTCCACACTTCCACACTATGTTTAAGAGCACGTAGTGA
>NW_008692855.1:0-35705 GCF_000695815.1 Acanthisitta chloris | reverse complement strand
GAAATGATATAGTATTTCAAGTAATGTTTTCTCGTATCTTGTCTTCTCTTTGATTCCATCTATAGGATAAAAACTGTCTAGGGAATTAGGCAAGTATTCAATTTTATTTCACATTTTTATCATTCAATATGTACAGCAAGACACTTATGCAGGACCAAGAACAGAATTAATAATTTCCTGTTGGGCTTTTCTGTAGTACTGCTTATTGTTGTATCTAGACAATAATTTAAGGAGTTTAATATTCACAACACACCCATTAAGCAAGTAGTGATTATTGCTCATCCTTCACAGATGGGGTCTGTGCTTAGTTGAAAATACTTTATCTGAATGCCATAAAGACTGAATTTCAGATTCAAAAAGTATAGATTTTTTTCAGAATTATTGGTCATTGACAGGTTTCATTCTCAGTAGAAGATGTGACTACTCCATACCTATGCTAATTAGATCCCAGGTATTTATGTTAAGAAAGGTTTCAGTTATATTCTTGCTCAAGTCAGAGAAAAAGTCTGCTTAAATGGTGCAAGATTGGGTCCAAAACAAGGGAAGTAAATATTATGTGCCTGTATCAAATTAGGATTTAAGCAATTTCTCTTAACATTCAGTGGAATTAGAAAATAATTTTAATGGGAAGGGACCGCTGGAAGCCATCTAGTTAAATTCTCAGCTTGGGTGTCCAAGGCCTTGTTCAGTGTCTTGGTTTAACCCCAGTGAGTAACCAAGCACCATGCAGTCACTCGCTTAATCCTCCACCAGCAGAATCTGGGAGAGAACTGGAAGGGTAAAAGCTAGAAAACTTGTGGGTTGAGATAAAGACAGCTTAATAAGGAAAGCAAAAGCCACACATTAATTCACTGCTTCCCATGGATGAGCAGGTGTTCAGCCATCTCCAGGAGAGCAGGGGTCCATCACTTGAAACAGATAGTTGGGAAGACAAATGCCATCACTCCAAATGTCCACCCCCTTTCCTCCTGCTTTGACTTCACATACTGAACATGATGTCATATGGTATGGAATATCCCTTTGGTCAATTTGGATCACCTGTCTTGGCTGTGTTTTCTCCTATGCACCCTCAGCCTCCTCACCAGCACGGCAGTACAAAAAGCAGAAAAGACTTCAACTCTGTGTAAACACTAACAAAAACATCACTGTATTATCATCACTGTGCTCAGCACAAATCCAAAACACAGGCCCATACCGGCCACTGTGAAGAAAGTTAACTTTACCTCAGCCAAAACCAGAACATTCAGTCAAGTCCATCTCCACAGACTGACAGTCCACTGTCTTTCCTACCTACCTATTCAATGTGTTTGATTACCTTCACTGGAAAAAGTCTTACTATATATCTGATGGGAATTTCCCTTGCTGCAACTTGTGTTTGACTCTCGTTCTGTTACCCTGCACTTCCAAGAAGTGCACTCTGGCACCCAGGTAGAAGACTTCTAGAAAAACGGCATGTGATCATTTGATGAACAGCAAAGAAGTGGATGACAGGATTCAGATAAGAAGCACTGAAGCTGTTTGGCAGATGAAATGGAGAGCAGATAACTGCTTTTTATCTGTTGTGTGAATTCTAGTGTTGCTTGACTTGTGGTAAATTACTGAGAAGAAATCTACATTGTCTGAGGTAGCAAATTTCCAATTCAGCTGATAATATATAAAAACCTCACAAAAGAAAAATATACAGTAGCTGGATGAGACCAAATTTATCCCCCCAAGTTGTGAGATTTGGCAAACTAGAAGAATACAAGACCAAGAGCCAGAACTCCAACAGGAATATGTTAGCAATCTGGCCGGAATACAGAATTAGAAAAAAAACCCTGTCTCTCGGCAGGGAAGCATACATTAATTGTATATTTATGTAATGAAGGTGAAGAAGCTTTAGTTATTAATTATTGTATTAGTTAGATGCTGGGGGTTTTTTTCAAAATGGCTATGATTTAACTGCATTATAGATGACTACAGTTACATTAACACAAAATCCAGAAAATCAAAACACAATATAAATAATAGTCCTTTAGGAGTCAATAGATATGAAGTACATTACTATTTTGCAACTAAAAATATTGTCATAAATAACCACTGAGAGTAGCCATATGAGAAGTTTATCTTGGGAATGGAAATTTCAATGTAAACAATTTGCTCTAAAATACAAGACAATCCCAGTGGGAATATAATTTTTAGACAACTGCTAAATCAAATGGTATGGAATGGGGTGTTTTAAAATTTATAATTAAAATGAATGAAAAAAAAATCTTTATATAATTACTGTTTCCCAAACATGGAAATGCCCTTTCATTTAAAAAAAAAAAAAAAAAAGCTAAACAAAAAATAGCAAAGCTTTTACAGTAAGCATGTTTCTGAAAAAAGTGGAAAATTAATACTGATTGCAAAGTGAACTATCACATGACACTATTAATACAAGAAGCTAGCAACATTTATTTGTATTGAGGTCTATGAAACAAAGTCTTTGAAGATGTAATCTCTGTGAAATTAGTTTGACCTCCAATGCTTTTAGCTAATCTGCATGAACAGATTAATTTTAGAAACAAGTACTTAGTAATGGAAGAGCATAAAATATTCTAACTTTAGGACTGCAGTGCTAATCATGACTAACTAACTATACATTTGTGATAGGCTGACCTTAGCTGGAAGCCAGGTGCTCACCAAGTCACTCTTATTACTCCCTCTCCTCCACTGGACAGGCAGAGACAATAAGACGAAAAAAATCTCGCAGTTTGAGATCAGGCAGTTTAGTAAAGCAAAAGCAAAAGGTTGTGCATGCACAAGCAAAGAAAAAAACCCCAGATTTTATCCTCTACTTCCCATCAGCACATGACGTCTAGCCACTGCCCAGGAAGCAGGGCTCCAGTATGCAAAGTGGCTGCTCTGGAAGGCCAGTGTAATTCATGAATGCCTCCATTTTCTCATCCTTTTGTTAGTTTTTATATCTGAGCTGACATCACAAGGTATGGAATATAACAATAATGGTTTGGGTGATCTGGCCTAGTTGTGCCCATCCCCAGCCTACTAATGGTGGGTGGAATGTTGGAGAGACACTGTTGATGTTGTGTTGGCATGCTCAACTGTAGCCAAAACACTGATGTGCTATCCACACCTTTCCTGCTTCCAATGCAAAGCACAGCACTATGAGGGCTACTATGGGGAAGATTAACTATATCTCAGCTAGACCAAATACAGTATTTTTAGTTAAGTGACAAAAATACATTCTCTCACTTAACCTCTGAGCATTTCCTGGAGTGAAAACAAAAAAAAATTCTAAAAATGGAAGAAAAGTCCCTGTAATAAAGTTTCTTACAATAAGGAAGTCACTATCTGGAAAACCTACAAAAGAGCTCAGAAGTGAGGGGTTTTTTTCCTGGATTCCAGATAATTTCTTAGTTTCAGGATCTCAGTGTCTAGGTAGGAGCTCTTAAGTGTTCTGAAACTCACATAATATGAACAGTTAACTGGGATTGTATGTCCAAATAGTTAACACACAAACACATTTCTGTTCTTGCTTAAAGTAGAAGAAAGGCTGTATTTGTTTAATTCTGAAAAATTCTGCATAAAGAAAGTAATTACATTTGCTAAGAAATGGTCCTTCTGCTAGAATCAATAGCAACCTAATACATTGTACCAGCAACATTTTGACTAGAAATATGATTTTTTTCATGGTAAAATGCCATTTATCCTTATTGCATTCTCTGAATTCTGAATTTGGGTATCAGTGGTGAAATTCAGGATATACATAGATCATGCATTATGTGTTTTCTCTCTTCAAAATAGAGTTAAAACCTTTAGAAATTAATCAAAAAGTAACACCTTTGATGTCGTAAACAAAAAAAAAGAATTAGCAACGTTTCCAGAACAACATCATGGTGGATGTTTCTGTAGAGGAGATGGCAACGTTTTATTAAATGACCACGCTGCAACTTCTTTTAAGCCTTCAAATCAATGTTATTCCTAACATCATTACAACGTTTAACCACTATAATATTATGAACACTACGTTTCTAGAGATTTCTAATCTAATCTCCCTTATGATGGTTCTGATTATAATTCAAGCAACTGCAGCACAAACACAACTTGAAGGGACAATCATAGTTTGCAAGAAATTTGGAGCAGATACTAATTTTGCATGTTCTATGTGGTGTATATTAATGATTCCAACAATTTAGCATAGCAAAGACCTTAGTAAAATTATATTATTATACCATAGGATCCAACGGATTACCCAATAAATACTAATTGCAAACTACAACTCCTATGCTATACGAAGCCATAAATATCGTTACAGCTGAGTAGTTATCCAGTAAAGCTGAGTCAATGATACTGGTCATTGTTTTGGCCTTATTTCATTCATTATCTCATGTTCAATCCTGCACCTTATCACAGCCTTTTAAAAACTATGGTTTAGATTCATTTTTTCAACAGAAGATAGTCTTTCATTTTATAAACAAGATTTAATTCTGATTTTACTTCAACATCATACATGCAGTTTGATCTCTGGATTTCATTAACATAATGTTTACTCTTACTCCTGAATCACCAGAATATTAAGTGAAATATTGGAACAGATGTGCTAATAATTTGTCAAAACAGGGGTTGTGGGAAATATTTTCTGATCCTACTATGTATAGGGAATATATTGTCATAAAAAAGTTTTTTTTAACTGAAATCAAATACATTTACAGTTCATTTCTAGAAGAATGATTCCAGAAACAATAGCTTTATTCCATTTCAATCATAAGTCTATTTTTACTGGCCTTTTGTATAATTTAGAGTATTTCAAGAGATTGGATGTAGGAGTAGACCCTGTGTTACTGGACGAGTGCCATGATATGCTTGCTTTGGTCAGCAAGAAACCAATGAGCAGCAAGTGCAAACAGCACCTGGAAGGAGGATGCGGAGAAGAAACGTGACGACTGCTGCTGACGACTGTAGATATTATGCAAACGAGGGATAAGAAAGAGGAATTATAAGCAGACAAATATGCACGAGTATGTGTGATATGAAAGTACTAGGGAGCTGTATAAAATCTAGCTGATTGAGAAAATAAAGGTATTCATGTGCGAACAGAACAGAGTCCATGCCTCATTGTCACAACTGGACATGAAGAACAGGTAAGTAAGTATTAAGCAACTGCATTTACTTCCCTGGTCACAGTAGTTCTCTGTATGCATCTCTAACCTAAATACTTTGATTTTTTCCCTCTATTTCTTTACTTTAGATTATTAGGACTTCTACAAAGTATTTTTTTCTATCTTCATAGAGACTTCAGTATTTCTCTAGTTTTGCTAGATTTCTTTTGCAAGGCTCTAAAACTAATTTTCTGTGTTTCATCTTATTTGAATTGTTCTGTCATTAAAATCAGTTATGTCAATTCTTAATATCAATTGAAATCTACTCAAGCATCTTTTTAATTTCCCTTAATGCCCAAGTTATATATCATTGAAACTAAGCTAAATTTTATACTCTCAATATCATCAAGTATTCCTTAATCTAACTGCCTATTCAAAGCTATTTAAGAAAATTTCATTGGTTTCTAATTATCCAGTTATCTTTTCTTCTTTTCTTCTTATTAAAAGATAGTCAACAGAACTCAGCCTTTTTTTTATTTTTAATTATCATTAGTTTAATTCCCCTTTTATCAATCAGGACACTTTATCTTACTATATTTCTCCTGATAAGCTTGTAAAAAACCTTCCCCTTAACTCCCTTACACCTTTCAGATGTCACTCTGCTCTTTTGTTTTCCTTCCAACAACTGTACATGTCACATTGGAGAATTACACTCATTTGCCTGATCTTTTCCCATATTTCATGTAAAGCTGCAAAGCAACTACTTCAGAAACCTAAGGAGTTTTTGTTTGTTTCTTTTAAAGAGACTTGGATTATCCTACACACCAGTTTGAAGTTCCCTCTGTTGATATATCAGAAAGCCAAGTCCTGCATAAGGCTGTCTCTGGGATTCTAGAAGTAGGGTGTGTGGGCCTTAGTAGTCCCTTGATTTTTAAGTTGCATGAATGATTTTATGGTGATGAATGAACTCTGATAATATCCTTTATGTGAAGTCAGAGTTTCTTGTACCTGTGTTCAACAATATTCGAGTATTTTCTATTTATCAGTAACTTCCTTAGTCCTATTGAGACTAACCAGCCATTCAGGACGGATCATTTCCTTCTCTGCATCATAAAGGAATCACTCTGAATAAACTCATATATAGTTTTTCTCTGCATAAAATATAAGGAGCCATACAATACCAGGCATAAAATATCAGGCAAGAGCAAGTGCAGACTGCTTCTGGGAGGAATGTGGAGTCAGGAGCTGAGCATGCCAAGGCATTCAGAGGCAGTTGCCTCATTGACAGTTTATGGTCTTTCAGCTAATGAAAAACAAAGGCCTGAAACAACTATCTCAAATTCTTTGGTTGTAAATTGCACTTATGTGTAATATTGGGGTTTAGAGGAGGCAAATAGAGGAGGCAGAAATTTAGTTCACAGAAGGATGTAGTGACTTAAAATGCAAAAGACAAGACTTTCATGCAGAAGGTGGTTTGAAATTTTGCCTTTAACAAAATAAATACTTTTGTCTTCTGATATAACCCATTCATGTTCATTTTTGGAGGAATTTAGATAAAATAAAATATGATAAGAGAGATTCATATGCTGAATAAAGCCACTGTTTAAAATAAAAAGCATAGTTGATACTATGTCTTGTTCACATAGAAATGAACAGTACAGCTTTTCTAGCACAATCTATACTTGCATATATCATCTTTTCCTCACTTGCATATCAAGTGTATTCCTATTGTTTTCAAAACACTCATGTTCCTTCTCAGATAATCTCTCTGAACAGCTGGTTTGGTTTGGTTTGGATTTTTTTTGTGTCCTATTTAAATTTGTCCAGACACAAGTAAAAACAACTTTTACCAGACTCTCCCTGCTCCTGCATTCTGTCTAGAGGGTGACTAGGTGGCTGTGTAAATTAGAATTTTAAATCCAAGACTCTATTTAAATCCTGTCTGCTCTTCCCTAGACATATGCATATATGCATTGATACCATGGCAAAAGAAAACACTGAATCAACTCCATCTACCACTATCAAAGCTATTCATTGCATAGTTCCTCTTATGCATGCCCCACATTTAAAATACATACCTCCAAGTTCCTGGCAGAAAATTCCATTAGAAAGGTAGCGTACTGTTAATCAAATGCTTTCTCTGGAATGTCCATGGTCAGTCCTACCTACTTGCACACTACTCTTTTCCTTTAGTTAAACAGGTTTTCTCTTTGACATTGCACTCAAGTGCTCTTCACCAGCAATTTAATGATAGAATTTTTGTCATAGTCTGATGCGTTATTGGCATGATATGTCACAGTCTGATATGTTAATTTAATCTACTTTTAATCTCATTCTGCTGACAGAAGGCAGAATATGACGCAACAAGATCACTGGCTTTATCCAGTAGAACTGTTATATATACATATATATATGCATATATATGTGCACACTCTTGTATTGTATGAACTTCTTATTTCAATAATTTGTGTCACAAAAATAGTTTGTGGTATCCCACTCTAAGATAATCAAGTGCCTTCTTTAATGTATTGATACTTCCCATCTATGCAAATGTTTTACATGTACAAAGGCTGCATTCTTGCAGAGGAGACTGAGGGGACACCTCATCATTTTCTACAGTGTCCTCACAAGGAGAAGCAGAGGGGCAGGCACTGATCTCTTCTCACTGATGACCTGCGATAGAATCTGAGGGAATGACATGAAGCTGTTGGGGGGGGTATAGGTTAGATATTAGGAAAAGGTTCTTCATCCAGAGGGTGGTTGAGCACTGAAACAGGCTCCTCAGGGATATGGTCACAGCACCAAGTCTGCCAGAGTTCAAGAAGTGTTTGGACAATGCTCTCTGGCACATGGTGTGATTCTTGGAGTGATGCAGGGCCGGAAGTTGGACTCAATGATCCCTGTGGGTCCCCTCCAACTCAGGATATTATATGATTTGATGATTCTTGCTCTTTACATGACTTCATCATGTTGATGACCTATGTCTGTGATAAGGTACACAAGAACCTGGATTTTTTCCTCCCTCTTAAACACCTCAAGGTCCTATTCCGCAGTCAATACTACAGTTACTCCTCTCTAAGTGCTAAAATGTTCAATGTTGTGCCACTTGTACTGTTATTCAGGCTATTCAGTTTTTCCTAGCTGATACTATTTTCTCCCTGCTTCAGTAAAGCTTCTCACTTTCGTGCCTGCAGGCATCTTTATCCCACTTCTACTTTTCCTACTGTGAAGATTTTAAACTGAAAATACACTTCTCAAGGCATAAGTTATTAAAACATATTTAGTAAGAACCTTCCCCACTATTTTCCACTTAGGTACAAATCCTTGTTGTCTCATATAGCCAGTTCAAACTGGGACCTACACAGCAATTGAGTAAGTGTTAATTCTTCGGTTTAATCCAGGACTTTTCATTTGACACTATACCAGATGCTTTATGGATGACAAGATTGCATCTGCTGAATTTAGCTTGGTCAAAACCAGAAGAAATAGTAGAAGAGGCGAATCTGGCATGATGCCTCTGGTATATACAATTTATACCATTTACTTCCATATCTTTTAAGATTTGAGGTTGAATTTGTATGTTCCAGTCAATCCAATAAGACCCAAACAATACTGTTATAAAACATTGTTATAAAATCCATAGTGCTCTCTCCTACTTCAATATGAATGCATCCTTGATTTTACATTAAATGCCGAAACACCTAAGCACTAATCTCCCTTTCCAATGGAAAAAAAATAAATTCCGTTTTAGTTGATCCAACCATTTAAAGTAGTCCTCTGTATGAATCTGGCTATCCTTTGATGCCTTGTCCCTTTAAATATCTTAATATTGCGTAATTGACCAAAGGAAGCATCAAACTAAGTAACTTCACTGACTGAATTAATTTCTGCAGATAATACAATTCAATTTCTTTCCCTGCTATCATTATTGATAGTACTAATATATGCCAAGAAAATGCTTATGATTTATTTTTCTTATTTTTACTTCAGGAGGCAGTAAAGACATATTGTATATTCAGAATTTAACCTTTTATGTAATACATTGCAGCTTAATGAATCAATGAAGAAGAGACAACAGATGCACTTAATCACTGCCAGTGCTGTTTTTATCAAGTTGTAAACATATTAACTCTACTTGGTGAAAACATTTGGTGATCCTTACAGTTAGGTTCATTCCATCAAGAGCAAGAAAAATGATGAAGCTGTATGTGGGTAAGTTTGAGCGGTATGCAAACTGAAGAATCCATATAGAAAGAACCTTTATTGCCATAAGCTCTCCATTTAATTAGTGAAACATACTTAGTACACCCAATGTATTTCATCAGTTCTCTATGGGAAAAGATCCATCTTACTTGCATCTTCATATTTCTGTAAATACTATTAGCCCCATACACAGAACATAGAGAAAGCAGTCTATAATTGCTGTTTGGCCTCTTATCTATTCTCCTTTGCAATCTAGGCAGAATGAGGGCATAGGATAGCTTTCAGTCTACTATCCCTGATGCTCAGTACAAACAAAATCATTTTTTAATATAATTTTGTAGACCTGACAATGTACAGGCACTTCGTGTTACAGAAATTTCTCTTTACTTTTTCCCCTCCAAATTAAGCTACTGTAATTTCTCTGAATCTACAACTTATCAACTTGTTTTGTGTCTCATCCTACAGGCCATATACCTAGTTGAGCAACAAAAACCATAACTAACAATCTTGAAGACTGTAGTTGACTAAAGTTGAACTCAATTCCTTTAGCTGCATTTTCTGCACTTGGCACAAACTCTCCTCATAACACACTATGTACAATATGAATGTAATTTTCCTGAAACTCATTTTACTTCCTTTCATTCTATTGTTTTCACTTTTCTTGGATACTGGCAATATGAATGGCTTTAGATTTTGAAATAGTTTTGTTCTTGCGCCTTTACAGAACTTACAGAGTATGATGCTCTGCAGTCCGTTCATTTTTTTGGTTTAAATACTTGGCAGAGACTGGAGGAAAGGTTTCCTGGCTCGAGACAACGAGGTGGGAAAGTGGTGGAGGAACAGGCTGAGCTCTTCGTAGGTGGGCTGGCAGCTGCTCCCTCCCTCCCAGCCTTGAGGCCTAAAAAGTAACTGCCAGTCTGCACTGTAATGGTGTCAGTCAACCACATGGCTCTGACGTAAGCCCTGAAATGGTGGCTATCAACAACATGGCCTGGCTGTAAGTCCCAGAATGGATGCTGATAGCACCCTGACTCTGCCTAAAGTGTAGGCGCAAGTGTGACCTTATGCTGGGGAGGGCCCTGGGCAAAAGGAACTAATAAAAGGACAGCGAGATGTGTGCCACGTGGCACTCTGATAGCCAGGATTCAAAGCTGACAAGACCATGCTGACTCCACAGGGGGTGACTATCCATCTCTTTCTCATCTGTCTTTCTCTCTTCTCTCTTTTTCTTCTCCTATCATCTACTCCTCAATACATATAAATTGCAAGTAGCACTGAGAAGTATCCCATTAATGACTTGCTAAGTTCAATGCCTGACTAAGGGCGTTGTTCTTTAAGGTGTGCTGAGTTAAAAGTTTGCATTGTGTCTGAATGCTGCAAAGCTTACTGAGTTACCTTTTGCTAAGTGCCTTATTCCACCTGGAGCACCCAAAGTTTATAAGTAAAAATTGTTTCTTGCTAAAACTCCTGAGAACTGTGTTCTTTCTCCCACATGCTGCCCAGAGTAATTCAAAATTACCTTCCCTTAAACCTGCCGAGCAGACTGGAGGATTACAATACTATCTGTGAGTGTATAAGACAGCTTGAACCAGGTTCAAAAGTCATTATTTGAACAAAGGTATTCAGTAAAACTACTGCCAGTGCTTGGTTTTACAGAACACAGGTTGATACAGCTAATTATAACACTCTACATACTACTAGTAAACTTTTGACCAAAGACTCCATCCGAAAATACTCATACTTTTGGCAGTTCACATTAGGCCAAGTGACACTTTAATGACTCTTCAATAAAATATGGACTAGATTCTTCTCTATCCCCCAGTTTCATTTTTGAAAACTTTTAAAAACTCCTTTCAGAGACTTTGACAAGACCTGCTCTCTGTAAATCCATGTTGGAAACTGATTATCTCATTCCCAATTCCTTTTAAGACAGCTGGTCTTAATATCACTGTGGATTATAAGCCTTCTCTGATATTGAAGTTCTCAGCCTATAAGTAAAAAGAAAAATCTTTTGATTTTTACTACTTACTTTTTTTTTCCAAAATAGAAATTCCAGTAGTATATAGATTACAAAAAAAACCCCAAACAAACAAAACAAAACCAAAATTATTGCTCTATGCTTCACTATATTAAAGCCTTCAATAACTACAGACTGAAAGTGGTACACATGCATTAAAGCTAAAAATGCTAACATATTAATTAGAACTTGTTCACGTCATGGAAGCCATGTGTGATCCCAACTCAGACAGTGCCCTCACCAGCCAGGACACAATAGGGCAATATCTGAAAGCTGCGGACAGAGCAAGGTGCAGGTAACAGTCTGCACTGACAATCCCACACAAATCACAGCAGTGAACTGAGTCCAGAATTCATCTAGTGAATCTAGTCAGGAGATGGAGCCAGAAACCTAACTGGAAACAAGACTATGACACAGGTCCAAGACTCATCCACAAACAAAACTTGAGAGAGCACAAATCCAGCACAGCTCTGACAAGGAGTGGGTGCCTGGCCTGAACTGAAAGTGGATTCTGGACCCACAGGCAGGGTGTAATGGGTGGATCCGAGGAGGCTACTCAGGACAGCTAAGGTGTCATGGTGCACTCAGGGTCCTGACACTTAACTAAGAGACTGTTTCAAGTTTTTATATCTTTCTTTCTTGGCATTGTAGCCTAAATGTTCTACCATTCTAGGTTCAGCTAAGGATAAGATATGCATTAAAGAAAAGCTTAAACATCGTAAGTCTTAGACCTCAGAATTAAAATTTGAAAATATAAATGCAAAAAGAAATAAAAAGTATACACACAAGTGCATGAGTTTCTCTTAATCTTATTCACAAAACTTTTTTACATAGGAAGTTTTCATACAACCTTCTAAAACATTCTCTGCTACTGAAGTTCTTAGCCAACAAGTAGAACATAATGCCATTAATTCTTGGCATTATCAAGCTTAACATTTGTAATCCCACTTCAATTGTCTTTACAACTTGAACACTTTTTTCCTCTACTAGAACTCTCCTGTTTCATCTTATGATTATAGCTTCTCTTTGAGTTAATTTCTTTAAACTTATTGAAGAATTATCCAAATCTTTATTCAATTATAGAACAATCTGGCTCTTAGATTTTGACTTTTATAAAATATATTCATCTTACAAGTTTTGCAGTGCTCAGGACTTTGCATGGAGTCTAGAAAACTATTATAAAGGGAAAAGCAGTTGGGGAGTTTTGTTTGGTTTGTTACGTCTTATTTTCATGTCCCCCATCCCCTGTTCATCCTACCAGAAAAACCACAGGTATGCTTTTGCATAAAGGAAATAATTTGACAGAATCTTAAAAGTTATCATTTTGAAAATATCTACAACTGCTATTTATTTAATTTATGTGACTGTGGTCTTATTTTTAGGGTTGTTCATCTATATTTTCTCCTGATATTTATCTGAATAAAAATTTCTCAATGGAAGCAGTGTAAAATTATTTTTAATCCCAATTCTTCAAATTACTCTATGTATTCAGAGACAAGGATTAGAGGATGGGGAAAACGAGACATCAGCATGTTTTGTCTTAGGCATTCTAACTGCTATGACAGGTATAATGTAATGCAAAGAGAGGGTCCTGTGGAGGTGGGGCAGTGCTGCTCCAAGCCAATTTCCTGCTCCACCTTGAGACTCCTGCTCAGTCCCCCTCCCCTGACTCACCTCCTGGAGGTGGACTCAAAGGACTGGCTGTGCACGAGTGAACAAAGTCACAGGGAATATCTCATTTACATAAGAGGCATGTGCCAGGTCAGCTATAAAAAGGAGTTGATTGGGCCCCCATGCTCTCTTTACCCTCTCTTTCTCTTTCACTCTCATTCTTCACCCCAGCTTCAGACCACCTACACACTGGACCAATACAGGATCTAGGGACTGGTGATATTCTTTGTTCTCGCTCTCTCTCTTTTCTGTCTTTATTTCTCTCCCCCCTTGCTTTGCCTGGGCAGAGCATAGCTATCATATTCTACTCTACACTCAGTGCTAAACTTTGCTGTGGGAGTAGGGAGCTTATTATGGCTTGTGGGCCAGCACCTTTGAGAAGTTTGCTGTGGCCACTGAGAGCACTGCACAAAATTAAGGGCTTGTTCGCCACCACTCTTGTGACAGTATGCTGTAAGAATTTAAGGGCTTGTTAGCCAACAGTTTTTGAGTCAAAACAATGGGCTTGTTGGAGCTAAGGCGACTGTACAATAAACCACGAATTCCCTGACCCGTGTCCCATGTCTTTGTTCAGCTTGATGAGAATTTGCTATGAAAATCATGCCCCCTAGCGATGGGTCGTGACAGGGGATCAAGTTGCATATCTTTTCTCCACACAGCTTCCAAGGCATCCCATGTCGTCCTTCCTAGGTATGTGTAGAAGTGAGTGAGGCATCTGGACAGTATTTTTTCTGAAGAGATGGACTAATATTATGTATATAGTCTTTGTGTAGTTGTCTAAGCAAAGTCCAAATTTTCCAGATTGAAAGATACCTCCCTTAACTACACAATCCTATGCAAACACTGAAGAAGCTAGGAAGATTTCTGTACTCATGTACATTAAGGTATATTTGCTCTATACTTTGGAAGAGGGGAAAGTTTTAAGTATAGCACCTTAATAATGGTATGGAGACAGTTAAGGATAGGAATAATTTAAGCACTTTCCACTGGTATTTCATTACTTTCAAGATCACAGATGAACATCACAGATGAACTGGTACAGTCCTGATGTATTCAAGAAAGGGAGAATGAGGCAACCCTTCTGGCATACTCACATCATCACCAGAGTTCTGTGACCAATTAGTAGTCCTTCTCTTGCTATCTAGCTCTTGTTCTCAACCTTGAGTCATATTGTTCCAAGAAAACCTTGACTCATTAATTTAAATGAATATGCTTTTTTCTGTTTTCAGTGAAATGTCACAAATACACAGTCTTCTTGATATCAGAGTTTGAGAATTGCCATATGGCATCTTTATCAAAACAGAAATGAAGGGACAAGGGCAAATATACTAAATTTAAAAATGTATTATTTAGTAATTTATGATGTATCATTGTACAATTCAGTCGCTTATCAGCCAGCAACAATTATTTCTAATATTAGCATTCCATAAAATGGTCACATTTCTGCTGCTTTTCATGGAGGTATGTTATCTTCCTTAGGAAACTGACATTCATTTCATGGAAAGAGTTCGTAAAATAATATGCTCCTCCATGACTATCACAAGAACAAACTTAATAATGGAAAATTTCATTTTCCACCACACCTAATAACATGCACTCTCAGCTCTTCACCTGCATATTAACTTCTCAACATAAATACACAGCTAACAGAAATGAACATTTAAAACTGTAAGTCAGATCAATGTGACAAGTCCCTGTGATTTAAGCAGAGCTAAATCTTAAAGTTCTGCTATGAAAGATGTAGATTCAGGTAAAAAGTGAGAAGAAAAAATATTCCCAAGATTTATGAAAGTGATTGGAAAGTTGGATCTGAAATTCAAAGTGCAAAGCCTGAAAACACAGTTTAGAAGTCCTACAGTTCTCTCAAAGAGGCTATTTAAAATATATGTCTCCATTGTGGTCTGTTCTCAAGAATGATACATCAGTTGGAAAGTATGACCTGGGCGAGACAGCAAGCTTTTGGCAGCAGAATGCCTTCATTAGTCTGTCACAAATGTGCTCCTCATTTAGGACTACTTGCCACCAAGGGGAATCCTCATGAACACATGATAACACTTTAATTTCTTTATCTACCACCCTCTGACAAAGTATACAGATAGTCTAGCAGATGGATGCATACAAAGACAAGCCAAAAATTGAGCTCCCATATCAAGGTGAAGTATTGCATGTGGAGTCTGTATCCAAGTATATTAAATGCAGGCTTGTGATAAATTAGAGCCTCAACATCTTTTGAATTATTACAGTTTAAAATAAGTTTAATCCCTGACATTTTTAATAATTTAGCACTACAACTATTTAACACTCCCTAGGGAAGAGAGCCATTTAACACATTCATACAACTATCCAGTTGTTCATAAGAGCCTTCTGCAGATATGGAGATCTTCTCATTTCGAAAGAAATCTATATACAGAAATTCTAAAAGGCATAGGTCATTTTATATACATAGAAATATTATAATGCTAACAAAGATGTAGCAAAACTAAATGTAAGATCCTACGAGAGGGGGAGGTGAGTTTATTTTACAACAAACTAGTTTTATTCACGCATGCTCATGCTCTCATACCTAAACCAACCAAAAGAGTTGAGTCCAAATAGTCTGATTGGCAGCACTGAAACATATATCCAGTGCTCTAGTAAAGAATAACAATGACAACAGTAAGTGACAAGAGCTATCCAATGCTGCTCATCCAGATGCTAGCAAAATCCAGCTGTTCTTGAAATGTTGTCCCTCTGGTGATTGTACAACTAGACATACCCCTTCCTTCTCCATTCATATCAGTCTAACAAATATCTCTTTCCATTCTATGACAAATCTCTACTTAAAACATTGACACACAACATTTTAGAATTATGGTATGCTTAACAGGGTCCTCATGACATGAAATCCACATTATTCTGACAGTTGCTCAGTCTCACTTAAGAACACAGATGATCCCAGAATTTTGTGTTCTGTACAGGTTCTGTAGTTGATGGCCTGACCTGTAATATCTGAATCACTGATAATTTTGAAATATTATTTTATGTTGGGTTTAGAATAGACATAATTATAAGAACCTATGCTTATGGTAGGCATAGTCATTAAAGGATTAAATGCAATTAGACTTTAATGTAGATTCACAATGGGACCATAAAAATACACAATCAAAAGAGGCTAATAGTGCTAGTCAGATTATATAGACTGACATAAATTAAACAAACTCTATGATCATTCAGACTCAATAGAGTATTGGGTTGTCATGCTACCATACAGCATTTATGAAAATAAGTGCACTGATGCCAAAACAAACTACATGTATATTATGAAACTAACAATGGTCTGAACAGTTTTAAAACCCTGAATGCATCCTGCTGCATTTATAATTTTGAAGATCATAAAAATGACAGGGAAAATAACCTCTCAACAGAAATAAGCCCATGAATTTTACCTGCATGAGACAATGACATTACTGATACACAGTACTTAAAATGGCAGTGATGCAGACTTTCATTCAAGGAACCAATGAAAATATATAAGTGCATTTTCTTTGGGCTTTTTGAGGGATCTGTGAAGACATAGTATAGTTATATGAACAAAAAAAAAGGAGCTTCTAAGTACGAGTGTCTCAAAATGCCAAGCCCCAGAATTCTCTCCAGAGCCAATCCTCATACTTGGCACAGATGCTACCTGTAAAACACATAACTCAGTAGTACAAGCTGGCTAAGGATTTTTGCTTTGAATAATTTTTGTACAGGAGAAAAAAAAGGAAACATTTTGAGGTTTTAAATGGTTAGATTGACTTCTGCATTTGTTGGTGGCAGGAGCACTCATCTCCAGCAGGCTAAAGGACTCTGCTGATTGAATGGCTTCTAACAAAACAGAAAGTTGTAAATCTGTCACTATAATACGTGTTATTGTATACATTTCAAGTTCCTTGATTTTTCCCTAAAGAAGGCTGAATGATGAAGCACCTACAACTCAGGTATGTAGTGCATTACAGTAAATGTCAAAGCAGAATAATGAACAGTTATTAAATACTGTATTGTTGGAATGCAACTTGGCCAGGACTTATTCTGCATTCAGTATTGAACTACAGAATGCACATACTGCCTGCAAGAGAGTTTATTATAAGCAGTTTATTTTAAAATACTAATACTAATTTCAAAACATCTATTAAACTCTTGTTTAGTTAAGACTGTATTACTGTTGATAACCTTCCCTAGTAACTAACTATATGGGTTATTTCCTTTACCATTTTTCTTCTACTGTAATTTAATTCAAAGCATAGTCACAAGTGACCCTAGAAATGCAGTACAATTCTTATAATTTCTGAATATTTCATAAAACTTCAGAGCCAGAAAGAACCTAAAGACTGTAATGATTTCAACAAACATTAAAGAAAACAATATTTCTGCCTAGGAGTATAGACAAACAAAAGGTATTTATTACTATCTTAACTATTAACACAAGCTTTTTAATCCATTGCTAGTTTTGGACACTCAGAAGATGGGAGAATTATACTTTTCCCTTTTTCACCTCTTCTATTCCCATCCCCTATTAAACAAGAAAAGGCTGGGAGCTCATGCCACAAACTTATGTTCCCCATAAGTGTGGGAACACAATTTTTTTCAGCTTCACAAATAATGAAGTTACTTTTGTTCATTGAATAGTACTGTCATAGGGTGAAATGTCACCTGGGGTTTTTTTATCTATTAGTTCACACTGTTTACACTGATAATTCTCCCATCCACCCCACCCTCTGTAAACACTAAATTTTTTTTATTTCCTTATGGACTTGTATTCTAGATACTTGACAAAAAGTACATTTCTAGTATTTAGTGTTTGCAAGATCATCTTGCATCATATAACATCATTCTTTTAAGCTGGTTGTTTTGCAGTATGGGTGTATTTTAAGTGAAAAGGCTGAATTTCCCCCAGAATGAGCTTTTTTAGGACACAGCAGGTGTTACTTGTACCTGTTATAGGCAGCTTTTGAGGAAAACTGGAAAACGCTCATCTATGTCTACCCAGATTTGACGTGGTGGCATCAATTGCAATGTCACAAACGAAGATCAGCACAGAATACACATGGATATTCCTCTTTAAAACTGTTACTTCCTTCACCTGGTAACATTATAAAAGACAGAATTTAATTTCTGATTGTAATATTTAAGTCTTCTATAGCACAAGGTATAAGTGGGGAAAAAAATCCTTGAAGGGGGAACCTGCTGTCTCAGCACTGATACTAAGCAGTGTCATGCACAGGAAGAAGCATGGGAAAAGTCTTTCTCTTCCTGTTCTTCCTTCTTCCTGTATTTGTAGAGGCTGACACTGTTCTTTATACCCTCATGTTATCTCCCTTTTTGTTTTCACTAAGTCATATTTTACATATGTTTGGATATAGGTTTTCTTTTCCTAGCTGTGTCCAAAAACTGGTTGTACCCATTTCTCAAGGCTCTGTTCCTGTAGTAAATGGTAATTGGCCATTTTGTGATCTCATGCTTTTACTCCTAGGGACCTGGACCTCCATCATGGGCTGGCACTCAGAAGATCTTGTTGTGTTCCGTGATTATGATACAAGAAAGAAACGGGTGAGGCAGTCTTTAAATTAAGCCTATAACATTTTCTAAACACAATAGCCATTAGAACTAATCTTTATCAAAGTTTTTAATAAGCAATGTGATGTTAAAATGAGAAGGATTTAATAGGTTACCTTTCAGGCTCTAGACTTGTAGACAAGCTTAGTATTGCATGTAGTAAATTTCAGATTATATGAAGCCTATATGTCTCACTAGCCAGTTCACACAGGTTCTATTTGGACCAAACAAATTTTGAGTATTATTATAAAAGGGTATACCCTCATCTTCTTTCTGCATTGTACTTCTAGGATAGACTTAATGTTTTGTAGGTTCACTCTTCTTTCTCCCAAGACAATTATCTTGCCTCTTTTTTTTTTTTTTTAGGTAGGAAAATTTTAGCAATAGAAATTATGGAAGTGGAAAGAATTCTAGAAAGCCTAAGTCACCTACACCATTGGTTTGGGGAAGAAAACCTAGTTCCCATACACTTGAGGTGCAAATGTGATGATAGAAGTTCTGTGACCAACAGAGATCTTGTGCTAATGAACTCTAATCATATAAAAGAGATGTGAACTTTCTATCTATAATTGTTTTGAAAGGACTTGGTTGCAACTGGGATAGAATTAATTTTCTTCTTTGTAGTTGGTACTGTCCTGTGCTTTGGATTTAGTATGAGAAGAATGTTGATAACAGTCTGATGTTTTAGCTGTTGCTGAGCAACAACTGTTGTTGGTTACTCTAAATCAAGCACTTTTTGTTTTCTCATGCTCTGCCAGTGTGCAGATGCACAAAAAGCTGGGGGGGACATGGTCAGGACAGCTGAACGAAACTAATTAAAGGGATATTCTACACCGTAGAACATAATGCCCAGTACATAAACTTCTGCTTGAGGATGGGCTGGACATTGGTCAGTGAGTAACAAGCACTTGTATTCTGCATCACTTAATTCTTCAGGGTTTTATTTTTCTCTCTCTCTCCATTTCAATGCAATTGTTATTATTGTCATTATTATTACAGTAGTTATTACATTTTGCTTAGCTTCAATTATTAAACTGGTTTTGTCTCAACCCATGAGATTTACTTTTTTCCTACTATTCTCCTCCCCATGGGGGTGAGGGTAGAGAACGTAAGTCACTGTGTAATATTTACTTACTGGCTGTGGTTAAACCATGACAGGCTTTCACAATAGAATATTTAAAAATTTAGATTAAAATAAAGCAGCAAAAGCTTCCTAAACCATATTTTAAAAGCATATTTAAAATCTCACACATTTTAAGAATTCAAACATTTTCAAACTGAAATAGCTTATTTTAAAGTTAACAGGAAGTCAGGAAGTCAAGTTTTGACACATTTAATAGGAGAAAAAATATTAGGATGTAAATTACAAATAACCAGGAGTGAAATAGGCTACTCTGAATCACAGACACATGTCCATAACCACAGTATTAACTTTTCTGTTGGACTATGTCCAGAACAAAAAGGGCCTATATATTGCAAGCATCAACATAATTCAAATTTTTCAGAATAGGTCTTCTGTTATCTCATTGTTCCATCAGTCTCATACTGAAAACTGTGACAAAGGCTGTGTCACGTTTATTTACTTTGTACACCTTCACAGGAGGAATGTTGCCTTCTTTTCAATGGATTTGCTTTCTTCCCTACCCACATCTTCCAATAACTAATGTAACAAACTATAATTTAGTCACGGTAGGGTGCTAAGAGGCATTAAATATTCCCCTATAGCTTTCTCTCATTGCAAAATTGCAGTAAATGTTCTCTTATTCTAACAGAGAGAGATGTTTTGTCATGAAACCACTTAAATGACAAAGGGAGAAAATGTTTTTTTCAGGATTCCACATTTCTTAAAACACTGAGGAAGTCATTCATCTCTGCTGAGATTACTGAATTTAGCTATGTGTCACAATGTGATATTCTAAAAATGAAAACAATGCAGAAAGTAAAACCTCTAGACAGTCAGTTTTTAATACAGAGTTCAGTCTGTAGGTTGCCCAAGAGATGAAGACTGCATTGCAATGTGAAGATGGATCCTTTGCCAGAATGCCCAGAGATCTAAGGAACATAAAAATCTAAATGAGGACAGTTTGAGAGAATATAAGTATAGAAACACAAACTGGAAGAGATTACAAGGAGCTATTTACCCCCTTAATGCTGTTCAAAGCCTAAGTATTGTATTAAATAAAGTTGACTTCTTAGGGGAAGCCGATGAGAAAATTGCACACACTAGGAATGAAAATCCCCACCACACCAAAACAGAATTTTCAATCAAAATGACTATGCATACAGAAGCATATAATATCTGTAATCTTCATATTTTTCATAGACCTTGATATTTTTTTGTTTCAGTTCCTTGTAATTTTCAATTGTTTTGATTGAAATCACAATTATTTCAATCATGCCAAATTATAGCCAAGAAATATGTATTTTAGTGCTAGTGCACTGAAGTCTGCTTTTCAGTAGCTGGATAAGTCACTTTATAATGGTCACTAAGTCACTGGGTTTTTTCCAGTTGATGAAAAATATTCTATAAATTATTTGATTTTTTTTTCAGAGCAAGTACAGTCATCCCAGAATAGGCAGCAGAGTAAACTTTGGACATATGACAATCGTACATTCAGAAATTCAGTTAAATTTCAGATTATCTAAATTTCAACTACCATTCAACAGTTCCAGGTAAAGGCAATTTATTATTTTTTAAATACTAAATCACTATCCCACCTTCAGTAAACCACTGTTACACTCTCAACCTGGTAGCTACAAAAAGATGGACTGTGTAAAACTGCTACTACATTTGAAGTACATAGTTATAATTCCTCTTTCTCACTTAAACATCTGCGATAGTACAGATATATATTTGAGATACACATACATATACATATATGAAGGTAGACATTGATGGCAATAAAGATAATTTGTATAATGGTATTTCTGTTTGACCTAATTCTACTGGCCTCACAAATACTTGCAGTGAGCATCTAATTTTTCAGTGTTCTCACTTACAAATTTTAATGCTGCGACTTCATGATTCATGTTACATTTAAAATACATTATTTCTGTTTTGCATTCATTTGCAAAGATTAATACCTGAAATCTGCTATTTGCCAGAGGCAGCTAAGGCGACAACATAAACTGAAACTATTCTCAGTCTGTTTAAACAAAGCACAGCTCTCTCATCTGAAGTAGTCTCATTTTCATGGTAACAAGAACCAATAGCGTTAGTCATGTCCCATTGCTACGTATCAAGTTAGGCCTTTGAGGCATAATGAAACACACACAAACTGAAAATTAATATACTGTGAGGTGTCATTATAATGGAATGAATAAATAAATATAAAAATGTAATAAGAAAACCTCATTCCAATTCACCTCGTCTTTTCAAAACCATTTCTGAAGTTTTTGTGATTTTAGTAATATCCTGAAAATGCAGTAACTACAGAACATCAAAGATCTGTGATCAGTCTTTTTGGCATATCTTATTATATATAATCAGAAAAACATGTCAGCTGCTTTTCAGATATAATCTATCAAAACCTCAAAGCTCTACTTTTTAAAACAGTTTTTAAGAAGAAAACAAATCAATAAATTAACATTACCCAGAAAAAGGACTGAATTCTAGCAGCAGGACAAGAAGACAGTGATTGAGTTCCCCTTCTTTAGAAACCTAAGATAGGCTATACTGAACAAACTATTACTGAGAAGATATTTCACTGGGACTTCTCCTTTTAAAACTATAATTTGGTATATTTTAGTTTGTGCATTTACTCAACTTTTTTACCCTAGCTATGCTCCTCATTCCTTTTTATTTTGGTTATGACTTCCATTTACTTTTTGAATCCTCTGATTTCTTGTTTCTTTTCTAACACTGCAAAGAACCCACTAATATTATGTTTGATTTCTTATTCAAATATTAGATTCTCTGTTTCCATCAGGTCTTCCACTTCTTCCCTGTAGTCAGAGAGTCTTAAAACTATTTGAAGTGTGCAGTATAAGTTTAAAAGCAAAGTGGTTGAACAAAAATCAGAAAAATGGTACAGTAAAGTTTAAGAGAGGCATATAGAGCAACAGAACTAAGGCTATCTCAAAATAAGAAGGCCTTCAGACAGGATTTGTAGTGAATGAACAAATATATTTCCATATTTGTGAGGAATAACAGTAGATCTAGAAAACTTATTATACTTAATGTTCACTACTGTGCTCCAAGATTAATATACAATTTATACATTAATGCCACTTTTCAAGAGTATTTAAATCTTCTGAAGAATCTTTATGATTCAATGGGGTTTTTTTCTGAAAAACAATTATGAATTTTGGTGCTCATTGGAAAAGCTGGTTTAATTGCCATTAATCATGAGATTTTTCCAACTGCACGGCTATTAATGAACAGCAAAGGGGACAAAGACACTGCAAGGGTGAGTGTGGACAGGTGGGCTTAGGTAAAGTTGAATTTCTCCCACTAAATTTGCCTTCTGTATGATAGGAAAAACTTAACTTTATACAAATACAAAATAAACTTTAGCTCCAAGAATTGCAAATATTCTCCTTGTACTTATACCATTTCTTCTTTGGTAGTTCCATGAGTTCCTGCAGAATAAACACGACACTACAGAAAAGTAGAAAGCTATTAATATCTTCTGAACATTTCCTAACCTGTTTTATAGAGTACATAAAACCAGATTGTGCATTTTAAAATTACTGTGAAAGAATTTTGATCCTGAATGACTTATCTTACACCTGAAATATGTAATTACCATGGATAGTACTTTGTAATTCTACAAGCCCTGCTAACTTAGCATGTACCTGTACTCTCTAAGATTGAAGAAGTTTATTTGCATTTGACTGCCTCTCTTTGTTTTACTAACAAGGAAACATGGAAGTTTTTAGAGAATATCTCCATTCCTCTTCAAACTACTTAATATACTCCTCTGGACTTGCTCCAACAGTTCCATCTCCTTCTTATGTTGAGAGCACCAGAACTGCACACAGTATTCCAGGTGGGGTCTCACAAGAGCAGAGTAGAGGGGGAGAATCACCTCCTTTGACCTGCTAGCCACACTCCTTTTGAAGCCGGCCAGGATTCTATTTGCTTTCTGGGCTGCTAGTGCACACTGCCTGCTCATGGTGAGCTTCTCATCCACTGTCACTCCCAAGTCTTTCTCCTTGTAGCTGATCACAATTACTTCCCCACCCAACCTGTAGGTGTGCCTGGAATTGTCATTGCCCAGATGTAGGACCTTGCACTTCATTTTGTTGAACAAAATTTGGCTACAATATATTTACAATATACAAAATATTTGGATACAAGTAATTCAGAAATAGTTCCCAGATCTTAGAAATGCATTTTTCCCATTCAAGTCACTGCTCAAGGGACATCATGAAATAAATTTCAAAGTCTAAAAAGCTCTATAACCTTAAAGCATATTAACACATATACTTTCAGAGAAATCTGCAGAAATTGAAACACAAAGTACTGTTAGAATATCAAGTTTAAACTTTCAAATATTATAAGGATCACTATCCTTCATCTCAGTAACTCTTTTTCTTTGCAAGTCTATATATGCAAAAGAGTAATGAAATGTAAGGGCTTACTGTTTCTAAACACCGAGAGCTGGAAGCAATGTCAAGCTTCTCCAATAGACCTAGGTATGCAGACATTTCTC
This sequence comes from Acanthisitta chloris, assembly GCF_000695815.1. Taxonomy (NCBI): domain Eukaryota; kingdom Metazoa; phylum Chordata; class Aves; order Passeriformes; family Acanthisittidae; genus Acanthisitta; species Acanthisitta chloris. The sequence continues at coordinate 11,502 of NW_008692855.1, read as the reverse complement.
CCTAATTCTTTGTCCTCACATGCCTCTCCTGTTGTTCAGGTGCTATTTACACTGCATGTTTTTTGAGGGCTTAATAAATATGTGTCAGAGTGAAAGTTCAAGAAAGGGAGTAATTTTCTTACTGTAAAGGAATAGTAAATGCTGTGAGCATTGTTTTCTTTTGTATTCAGATCTCTGAGAAAAAAAATACTGCAACTTACTCTCATCTGAAGTTATGAAATTACATCCCAAGAATTTCAACAATTATAAGGATACAGGCTTTGCTTACATTTTCACAAAATAGCATCCATTAGCTTGTGACTTTGATTCAGATAAAACACATACAAGTCAAATATTGCAGTAAGGGAAGTCAAAATAATTTGGATAACTCATCTTCCTTCCTGAAGATATCTGAAGCTTCCTTAATCTGTGACACACTTAGAACCAAATGTATCATTTCTCAGGGGATATCTGTATATATTTTAATTCTCAAGTGCTCAGATTTTAAATGACAATAGAAATTCAACAGAAAACTCGTGTATGGCTGCCATTCTTGATCCATCTCTCAGAAGGAGCAAATCCCCATGAACATTCTTAAAGAATCATTTTCTTGGGTTGCAATGAAGTATTCAAACATCAATAATAAAGCCAAGACTGTCACTCCAGCTGAGAACAAAGCTTTTCAAGCTTCAGAACTGCCACAGGGACACGCTTCTTGTGAGGAGCAAATCCAAAGTGGCACTCAAGATTCTATGACTCCTGTGGAACAGTGGTGATTGCTGTGTTGTTTTTTGGGGGGCTTTGGGGGTGGTGGTGATTTTTTTAAAAGATCCTCCATCTAGGAGGGATGGTACACTTAAAAAGTTTATTTTTTGTTTATTTCTATATCTCATTAGAAATACAAAATCATGAGCATTCTTTTCATCTCCCCTCTCCCTCCTCACAAATTCAAACTAACTCCCATAGGCTTTTTTTGTGTTTGAAGAGACTTTTATTTTAACTCAAAAAAGCGTAACCAAGTATTTCTGATACCCTTGGGCAGAATGAAAGTTCTTTCATAAGTTAAGGCAAACAAGCTATTTTATCTGTAGAAGGGAACAAGGTGCGCCACGATGCACCTGTAGGGGGCGCAATGTTCGTTAGCAACTCTCATCAGGCTGAACAAGGACACCAGACCACGTGTCAGGGAACTTTAGGTATTATTGTACAGTCACCATAACCCCGAAAACCAACCCAATATTTGGACATAAAAGGCATTAGCAAACAAGCTCTAAAATTTATACAAAGGACCTCTACAAGAGTGGAGGAAAACAAGCCCTTAATTTATACAATACAGTACAGTAACTTCTCAAGTCCCACACCAAATCTCTTAAAGGTGCAGGTGCACAAGCCACAGCACAACTTTTCACAGTCTCCTCACTCCCACAAACTTCAGTGAAGAGCACAGAGGAGAGAGATAGAGACAGAAGAGGGAGAGGACTAACACAGAAAATCACCAGCCCTTAGATCCTGCATTGGTTCTGCCATGTGTGTGTTCTGAAATTATGATTAAGCATGAGAGTGAGAGATACAGAGAAGAAAGAAAGAGAGTGTGAAAAAGAGTGTGAGGGGGCTCGATCCACTCCCTTTTATATGTAACCTGGTGTAAACTTTAAGTAAGCTAGATATTTTCTGCTGTTCTGTTCACATGTGCACAGCAGCCCTTCGAGCCCTCCAGGCAGTGAGCTGGAGGGAGGCAGGGGAGAAGCTGAGCAGGAGTCTCCAGGTGGAGCAGAATTTGGCTCAGAACATGCTACCCCACCTCTGCAGAGCCCTCTGCTCCGATCACATCTTACCTGTCATCACAGTCAGAATGTTTGAGACAGAACACGCTTATGTCTGGTCCTCTTCAAGGTGATGTAGAGATTAAGAGTAGCAATGCCACAAGAATAAACATGAAGGATGCACTTCCAGCCACAAGAAAACATGTAAGAATATCCAAACACTGAGATTAAAAGATATATGTTCCTGAGTTGCATGGTGAGCCACAGCATGCAATAGAATAACATTTATATTATGAGCGAAGACAATCTCTTACATGATTCTTTTGGCTTCAGTCATGTTACACCAAAATAAATTTATCTGTCTACTCAGCAATCGCTAATGTAAATTGCTTTTGACTTCACTTTAAGATCTACCTAGAAAACAAAGTCAGAGAGCTTTTGTTGCATAAAAGATGTACAGTAATTTCACACTTAATCTCTGTGGAAACCATTACTGTAAATTAGACCCTCTTTTTTTTTCTACATGAAAAATTGTTGAGAAGAAAACACAATGCAGTAAAGCTACTTTACAGGGTCAAACATAAAAGAAATCTGATTGCATCTCACAGGACCCAGCTCCCAGCCTTGGCTGCTATTCCACCAAATTCAGTAGAACTTTCCTGGTTTACATTAGTTAGAGGCATCCTCTCTCACTTCACTTGTTTCTCCTAATTTTCTGCTGCCCTTGACTGAAAGCAAATGGAAGAGGTCTCTTTTGCCAGCAATTAATTTTACGGTTAGAAGAAATTTCAGATGCAGATGATTAACAGAGTTAGAGTTGATATGCAATATTTTTAAATGTAACGGCAGTTATGAACATCCATAACCACAAAATTAAAACCATATCCAGTGTCTTCTACTGTGGCTTGAAAGTTACAAAGAGCTATGAAAGAACTTTTTTTGGCAATTCCTCCCATTCATGTTGTCCCAAACATGTAACTGGGACATAACCTCTCCATGTGTATGCAAGTTAAATGCATATGTACTCTTCTACTGTTCATTCCCCAAACAGCAGAAAAACCTCACACCATTAAATAAATTAAAATACACCTCCATCAGGAAAGAAGGAAGGAAGGAAGGAAGGAAGGAAGGAAGGAAGGAAGGAAGGAAGGAAGGAAGGAAGGAAGGAAGGAAGGAAGGAAGGAAGGAAGGAAGGAAGGAAGGAAGGAAGGAAGGAAGGAAGGAAGGAAGGAATGTTGTTTCATTTAAGCCTACAAATACTCTCTTGCAACTGAAGCTCAAATATTTTTGAAGACCCACTATCTTCAGTCTTTTAATAGTCTCATAATTTCCTGTGTGTTCTCCAGCCCCAGAATGGTTGTCATTTGTTTAACTGTTCATTTCTAACACATATGAACAATGCAGAGTAACTCAATAAGAGTGACAGAGGCACCCTAAATATAAACCAAGTGTCATACTTCCCAGCTTTGTTTTTTGTGAGGACTAGGTCCCTAGGAATGAATCAGTCACATTTCCTGTTTTCAGCGCATTACAAGTGATTTTCTTTCAACATCTTTCTTCCAAGTAGCTTTATCCCTTTCTTGTTACTGGACATTCTGTCTCTGTGCAAGCTTATGTTAGCCTGCAAACTTCTACTCAGACTGTTCAGAGCATACATTTTTTTCTCCTCTACTGTACGTAGTTGTTGCTCCCATTGGAGAATAAACTAATTAGATGATAAACTTGGGTGTATACAAGAGCACATGGCAGTACACTTTCCCTTCAATAGCTCTATGAGTTGCCAGATTTGGAGTTCTGCTGCCTTTGGGCCTGGCACATGGCTGTCTGAATAAGAAGTTTCTCATGGGTAGGCTCTGCTCAAAGGTGAGTGACAAGAAAAGCAAGAAAATGGCATCTAGGATTTCCATCTTGTAATAGCATAGTTAGAATTTCCCTGTAGTTTCCATTGTGTAAGCCGTGATGAGACAGCTCACACTCTAAAGGATTCAAACCTTAGTAGACTTAAATGATCCTCTACATTGAGTTTATATGGCAAGGTGCTGGCAAAAGCAGGGATAGATCCTTAGAGCTGCACAGTCAGTCTAGGATCTATTTCACCGAAGAGATGGCAGTATTCTTCAGTTATTACTGAGTTTGTGACTACAACCAACTTTATAGTTTGGCTGCACTTTTCAAGCTGGAATACTGCTGCTTTTTGATTAATTTATTCAGGGAAGAAATAGTCCCTAAACAATCTGACCTTACACCGTATGGTCATCGATCCAACTTGTAATCTCCTTAGGATGTCTCACTATTCAGCCATTCATACTTAATTCTCTGCAGATTCTGTTGACAGACACTCATCCTTGCTGATCAAGTTCATGAGCCCTCTTTATCTGCACATATGTTTAACATGCACTTTGAGATGTTTTATATGCCTGAGGTTATTCATTATTGAAACATGGAGTTAATTGGGCAGATCTTCCCAGATGCACAGGTAACAGGAGGGATAACAATTGCAAAAACTGAGTATATACTTTTTGGTGATACTTCTGTTCTCTACTCTTTGTCCAACGGATACCAAATAATCTCATTTATTATATGTGTTTTCTAACATGGTTTCTTCAGTTCTAAAATGACAGTGTAATTCACTGCATTTTACAGAAATTCTTACCTTCTGCACAGTGACAGTTTCCTCTATTACTAATGTACTCAAAAGTACTATTCTTAAGCCACTGTTGTCAGATTGCAAAAGAATGATATCTGTAAGGTAATATTCCATGATGTTGTGAATGTGGGGATTTTAATAGTCCTCCCTCTCTACTTGAATGCAAATGAATTAGAAAAAAACATGCATTCTGCGGAACACATTTCTCAGAAATGCATCTCTTTTAGAATGCATTCTTGAACATACTTTCTTTTTTTGCTTTGCACTTTCCCAGTGCAAATTTAGATTCTTAAATCTGAAAAGTTTTCTTTTTGTATTCTCTGCAAAATTCTACCAAACAGCAAAAATTTATTTCTCAAAATAAAAATATCAAAGACAAATTCTTGATGAGGCTGTTTGAAATCAAACTTGAAACATAGAAGTCAGAGATGGAAATGGTGAGCTGTCTTGTCTATTTTTAAATGTCGCAAGCAACAAGGATTCTGTGTTATTCCTAGATGAGTACATCGACATGCAAACCTTTCCTTATTAACTCTAACTGTAATCTTATTTTATAATCCCATAATTATAAAATTTTCAGTCAACAAGGCAATGCCATGCATGTATAACATCCTTCTATGAAGGACATAAGGGATCAATATTCCTTAATCCACTGCCACCCCAGAGTGATTAATTATAACCATGGCTGTGTTCTGTCAAGAGCCAGTGGTAGGTACACATATTTATCCCATTTATAAACTAAGCAAACTTAACAGACTGATAGAGAATGAAAGGCTTCATTCAAGTTTAAGACACATTTCCCGCTGAGAGGTAATAACCCAATGGGAAAGAAGAAAGGCATTTCAGGACAGAAGCTCAGTGTTAGCCAAGTAAATTGAGAACTGGCTCCTTCTGTAACAAAGATACATCTGCATACTTAAGAGAAACAATTCAAAATAACAAGGCTGTCTCTTGCAGTAGGACAGAAAAGATTAAACTTCAGAAGGAAATGTTCTCTTGAGCTTCTGAATGAATTCACAGGGTGACTGGTAGTATGAACTAACATGTTTCATTAAATAAGAGAAACCATGAAATCCTAGAAATCTGAAGAGTTAACTGAAGGAAAGTTTCAAGGGTTCTTACTGAGGGTAGCTGTTAGAAACAAAGTTCTCTGAAAAAAGACTGAGACTCCCAAGTAGGGTTGGTTTCAGCAACAAATGTGAACCAAAGTTTAAGGTTTGCACACAGACTGAACTGCGGTTCTTTAATAATCTGCTTCAATAAAAGCAATAAAATATTTCTAATTTTCTTGGTACCATAGCCAACATGGGATTGCATTGCAAAACAAAGTTAAAATCAAGTATCTGCTACAGCTAAGTGGAGGTCATTGTCAAAATGCAATTGATCAGGAGAAAAATAAACAGATGTGAAAGTGTGGCAGTCTCGGTCTGATGTATCAGTTTACATGAAAAAGGCTGTAAAAGTCACCTGAAGACTGAGATGCTGACACACTTTGCATCATATTATTTCTAGCATTTCAAGTGTCATAGTACATATACTCTATATTTTAGTCTTTTTAGCATCAATGTATAACACTTCTATTTGGACTAGAAAATATTTGAGGAGCAGGACCTATCTTTGCTGATATCACAGAGCAGTGCAAACAGATTCTCAGTTGATTCCTTTAAGCACAAATGTAGTACAAGCAATAGCATTGGGGTTTTTTTACGCTATGAATAGCTATTCACACAAGCAATTCCCCACCTGAAACAAAATCAATCATTTAAACTAAAAATAAAATAAATTTTTTAAAAATAGTGAAACTGCATTTGAAATCTTAAGGTTTTTCAGAAAAATTAAGCATTCTTATTTCTCATTTTGCATTTCTGTGAACACTTTCAAAATCTCACTTTCAGTAAGCAGACCCAAATTTTAAACAATTTTAGACTCTCCTTCCTGGATATGGCTTGAAGCCATAAGGCCATTTGAATATTGTGGTTACATGATTTCTCTAACTGTGAGATTGGGATGAATTATCTAAATTATTAACTGATGAAATAGTTGGCATTTTAAAAACTCATCTTTAACTTGTAAAAGCAATATGACTGAAAGATTTTTTTTTTTGGCTGCCGATACACATATGCAATTCAGCTATAATAAGCTCAGTTACTTCTCTAAGCAAGACAGAAATTTTAATCAAGACATTTTACTGATTTCATATAACTTTGTAAGACTACCCATAGAGATTTCAAATTCCTGTGTCTTACATATGTCTAAATAAATACACCGAAGGACAGAATCTCTTATAGAGTTAAAGAACATATACCATCCTTTATCAGCTGAGAAATTAATGTGACGTTTTTAGTGCAAAATTTTACATGTGCATGACAAAAGTTGCAGTTTATTAAATGGGAGCCCCAGCACTTTAGGGATGGAGCCTGTTTTCTCATGGCTAAGAGATATGGTGAAGAAGCTTTAGGGATGGAGCCTGTTTTCTCATGACTAAGAGATATGGTCAAGAAAACAGGAGGTATTAGCAAGGAAACAGACAAGTTAACATCATAAACCAGCTTCCAATCACATTAAGACTTGGACACAAAAGACCACAGCTGGCTCTCACCATCTTTCAGACTGAACCAGAGCCATCTGACTGAGGAATTTGGATTGCAAAACAGTAAGACAGGGTCCTGAGATTCAACTGGGATAAGACTGAGTTTTGAAAGATTAAACTACTTTTTTTTTTGCATATTCTTCTGTGTTCTTGCATTATAAACTGAACACTTGTTTATAAGTTATAGGAGTGTAAACACATGTTGAAACCAGTACCCTTAATGGTTCTTTTATTGGGAAGGGGAATAATTATGATGTGCCATATGAACAGTATATATATAGGGACAACTTGAATGATGACGCATCTTGACTTATGTGTGATTGAGATGGCATAAAATAAAACAGATGAGACAGTGAAACAAGACCACTGGGTCTAGATTCTCAGCCCCACGTGCCCATGTATTTCAGTAAAGTCACCTCATTTTTTCATGATTCAGGGTGTCCTGGGAAATGGGGTTCATTGTACTGTCTCCTTTCACAAAGAACTTTGAAATAAGTCAGATGTAGAACAACTCTACATTCAATAACTTTAGATGCTTTTTACTTCCATGATTTTGATCAGGTCTCTGACCTCACTTTTAGTAAACCAGAATATTCTTCAGCAAGGAATTGCAGTTTCGTTAAACATATTGTAAAGAAACACTTCCTTTTGTTTGGTATGTATGTATCTCATGATTCCAAATTGCCACATTCAAAGAGACAATGGGATTGATTTTGTTTTTAACAGGATACATACACAGGAACACATTGTCTCCAAATGTGGAGCAGATGTTCAGTAGGAAAATCTACTCCTTTGATTCAGGATGCAAGCAGATTATTTCAGTAAACACATGAGAAATTTCTAACCATTGAAGTCTGTCTCATAGATCTCAGCTAGGCTCTGTTGTGCATGTGAGAATGGAACTCCTAGTGTAATAATAATAATAGAAAAGAAAAATATTCATCTATTAGACTCCAGAGTTCTATATTCTAGTAGAGGTTGGTTTTAGACAGGAAAGGTACAAATCTCTAAGCAGCTGAACAAGCGGGTGTAAAAATACTAGATCAGATTTCACTCTGGAAAAATACTGTGTTAATTTTGCCAGACTTTGTAACACACTTACAGAGTGGATTTAAATCATCATGTACCTTGGGATCTACTCCTACAGTCCTTCTGTTCCAAGTTTTCTCTAGATCTCCTGCCTATCCCAGACCCAGAAACAATGATGCAGTCATACCGTTGTCAGCAAAATTACATGAGTAACCCCAGAGAATGTGCTAAATACAAAGGACATAAAACTCAAAATGATGAAGTGAGTACCTGTCCTCCAGTATAGCTCATGCCAGAACCAGCGAGAGGAAGACCCTATTAAAGCACATTTTCTTTCAAGAGTGGCTACTTTCACAATAGCCAGTTTGGAAAGGTCTTCTGTGCCAAAGCTTCAAACTTCATATTGAATACAAACAGATGCACAGGTCACTTCTGCCAGCTATATTTTGTAGGAGGAACCCCAACATAATAGTCGCTGTAACCTCTAAGATGTGTAGCCAAATGTAGATTTAGCATCTGGCATTCCATCTTAGCCAGCATGGTCAGTTCCAGATACTCAGCATAATACAAGCCTAGAAAACAGACATATCCTACATAAACAAAAGCCCACTCACAAAGACCCCTGGCAAGGATTGTCGGTTCCTCAGAAGCAAATATAAACAATTATACAGCGTGGGAAATGTAATTCAGAGGAGATGAAGGAAAGGTAGGGGAGAAGCTACACAAAACACAATGGGAATACATAATATGATCCAGATTAGTAAATGATACCTTAAATTAAAGATGACAAGATTTCATATATGCAATGACTCATTTTGCACCTAATCCTGGATTTAAAGTAGGTCTACTTCTATATAAAAGTACCTTCTGAGGGCAGCAGTTTAACAGATCAGGGAAATCCACTTGTTGTCTAAAAAATTTGCTAACTGATGTATATGCAGTAAGAGTACAAAAACATGAGAAAAACCACAACTGGTTTTCATCCCTGAAGCAGAGCCAGGGTTCAAGGTGGTGCACAGATCCTGTTGTGCTCCGTAACCTGACACAACACTTGCAATCATTTGTGTTGTATTACTGGGAATTGTACTGGGTGGCTGCACCCACCTACAAGTACTGAAAACAATTAAGTGCTATAGTTAAAGAAGAGCTATTATGCTATTAATTGCATCTCCTCAGATACTGGAAAGATTTTACACTAGTTTACTTTCTATCTGCAGTATGGTCATGAACATTTCACAACCACTGTTTAAATTCATAGCAAATTGAGAAGTTAAATTCAATTTCTCAGTTTCTTAAAGTTTCACATTCTGACTTCAACTTGGTAAATGTAACTCTGTAGATGAACAGCATAGGTAGATCTGAGAGCTATTGAAACTGTCCTAGTAAGAATTAACTCTTCTCACAAGCACATTTTTGACATCAAATAATTACTATGAGTTGCTAATTTATGAGACAAGTTGGGTTCTTTGTAAGATTTTACTTGCTTTGGTAAAAGCTAATGGTGCTAAGGACCATTAAGCAGTAAACTGTTGTTATCCTGAGCCCTTTACGACAAGAGTGTGATATTCATGAAGAGTGTTTCTTCTTCCTCCTCCTTGCTAGGAGGGGAAGGATTCTGAAGTCATCTCCCTCCTTTGTCTGGGATTCTAGCTAGCTTTCCTCCCCTAATACTCATCGTTGTGGCCCAGTTCCTCTTTGTACCAGCAGCACAGTGGGATGTACCTTACACTGTTAACCTTCTGGCTTGTTGTAGCAGGTTAACTTTGGCTGGATACCAGACACCCACCAAAGCCATTCTGTCATTCCCCTCTGCAAATGTACAGGTGAGAGAAAATATAACAAAAGGTTCATAAATTGAGATAAGTACCAATAGAGATCACTCACTGAATACTGTCATGGGCAAAATAGAATTAACTGGGGAAATGAAGTGATTTTATTACTAAGTCAGTTCATCACACATGGGAGACAGCTCTCCAGGAACTTTTTCATCATGAGTACAGGTGGATCTCTGCACCCTCACTGACCTCCATGTGCTGCAGGGGCACAGCTGCTTCACCACGATCTTCACCGCAAGCCACAGGGGATCCTCAGCTCTGGCCCCTGGAGTGCCTCCTCCCCCTCCTTCTCCACTGACCTTGGTGTCTGCATAGTTGTTCCTCTCACATATTCTCACTCCTCTCTTCTCTGGTTGCAATTACAACTGTGCAATGACTTTATCCTTCTCAAATATGTTATCACAGAGGTGTTATTTCCACCACTGGTTGGTTCAGCCTTGGCACTGTGGTGTGTCCATACTGGTACTGGCTGGCATTGGCTTTGCTGGACATGGGGAAGCTTCTAGCAGCTTCTCACAGAAGCCACCCCAGTAGCCCCCCAACTACCAAAACCTGGGCACACAAGCCAAATACACTTGTGCAAGTTTACTGGCCTCTATTACATCTTTCCTAAAGTAAAAAAAAAAAAAAAGTTACACTTTTTTCTTTTTCATTCCATTCCATATGGTACTGTTGAATTTGGTTTTATGAATTTATGGACAAAAACTTCTCAAATCCATCATTGTCTCCTCAATTCCAAATTCACCATAAATAGGAAGAAGTAATTCTGTTAATATTCTGGAGTTAGAGAAGGACTGAAAAATGAACAACAAAAATCCTTTTTTCAGAACAAGACTATTTAAAGCATATAATTTCCTTAGATCATACTGATATTTGCAACAGTCCTGTTTCTACATCCAATGACATCCATCCCATTGTCATGCATGTAAGTAATCCTCATAATTCTCAACTGAACTGGAACCTAGCTAAGGTATGGTATAATGAAGTAAATAAATCCTAGCAAATGGATACAAATTATTCCTTATAATTTATAATTTGCATGCAGTCAACAAGGAAAATTAATACTTATTTATCAAATTTGATTAGATGCCTCATATCTGTAATTAAAGGTAAGTGTTTTGATTTTAAATTTATAACTCTTATTAATTTTAAGAATAATCTATCAAGGAGGATATAACTTGGCCTGTGAACTTTGAATATTCTCTTGGGTCTTCACAGAGACAGGAAACTTTTGCTTGAGACTGTGTATCAGATCACATCCCCCATCCATCTGCTTCACAGTAAATGGACATGCATACTTAATTTGGGTGTCAAACCATAATGATTCTTTGTGGTTTAAGCTCAGGATGCAGTTCAACCCCAGGATACAGTTCAACCCCACACAGCCACTCACTCGCTCTTCCAGAGTGGGATTGGAGAGAAGGCAAAGGGTAACAATGAGATAAAAGCACTTTATAAGGGAAAACAAAAGCCATGCACAAGTAAAGCAAAATGAGGCATTCCTTCACCACTTCCCATCAGCAGGCAGGTGCCATCTACCTCCAGGAATGCAGGGTTCCATCAAGCTCAGCAGTTACATGGGAAAACAAGCACCATCACTCTGAATGTCCTCCCCAGCTGTACCTGCTGTGAATGATGTCATATGGTATGGAATGTCCC
>NW_008692854.1:257889-266319 GCF_000695815.1 Acanthisitta chloris | reverse complement strand
GTGTGATTTGCTGACCAGGTGTCGGCTGCTTAGCTGGGCGGTGAACACGCTGTAAGTTCTGACTTGGGAAGAGTTGTTTGCAGATGGATTCGGGAGCGCTGTCGCAAGGAAAGGCAGAAGTGACACCTTGCAGAGACACAGCCGACACAACTTGGCTTTTGTTTAGTTAAGCAGTGAGTCTGCAGCACTTGTGGAAGTTGATGAGCAGAGTTGTGTTCCCTTTTGCCTTCTCACAGTTCCTGAACAATGCCTGACAGCACTGGAAGGGGAAAGTGATGCACAAATAATAAAATCAAGTTTTTATTTTTGCATGTTTACTGTAGAATTCATGGTAAGGGGAGAAAGTACTTTATAATACCAAAATGTGATTTGACTTACATGTAGCCATGTACCTCTGTAGATAATGAAGTCACATTCCTCATTTTTACATGTTTTCCAACTTAATTCAATGAGCCCATGTTTCAAGAAAATGTTCATAGGACTCAGAACAAAAAAGCAGAGACCATCAATCTCTTGACAGAATCTCTGGCTGCCTCATGCCAACACAATTGCCTGTAGGTGTGAGGTGGTTTAAGTTGCAATTCAGGTTGTTGCCTTGTTATTTTTTCATCATTTTTTTGAGCAGTTCAGTTCCAAGCCTGCTGAGTTTGATGGAAAGACTTTTTATCTTAGATGAGTTTGGATATGTTTTCTGGCATGGATTTCTGTCTTGGGATTAAATGTGATAGGCCATTGGCTGATGTCTTATGGCTGTAAATGATTGCACAGTTCTGGTGATGTTTACCTTCACTTTGCATGAAGTAGTTGAGATGACACATTGGTCTAGAGTTGTCCTTGGGTAAGGGATCGTTTGTCATTTTGTGGAAAGAAGAGATTTGCAGGAATGGCATTTTGAAGTTTGGTACTACCGTTCTGTGCTGTTAGAAGCATGAGACCATGTTTGTCTTTGAGAGCTAAATACGAAATCTGTTAAGAAGAAAAAAGAGGTAAAAAGGCTTTTCATCCATTATGGTGAATGGTGAACTCTCTCTCCTAAGCTCTTTCTGGAAGAAGTTCCTCAAACTTTAAATTGATTGTTTTACATTTTCTATAAAACTCTAGTGCTGTAGATGAAACTTTGAGAAAATTGTGTGTTTTCATAAGGAAGGTGTAGATGCTGTGATGCTTCAGAGAATTGTACCATCACAGAACGATTTGGTTTGCGAGGGACCATCAACATCATCTTAGTTCTGCCCCCCTGCTGTGGGCAAGTTTCACTGTGTTCCTGTGCCATATTGAACTTTCCTGTTCAATAGCAAGCTCTCAGAAAATAAATAGCATGAGAGAAGGTGAGGGAGGGTAATATGCTTTTAAATTTTAGCTCATAAAGGTTTCTTTTGAAGAGGGTTGGAGCAGAGCTGAGGAAAAGTGGTGCATATTAATCTTGCCTGTTTAAGTATTACTCAGCTCCACCAAAGCTTGTGTGCTCTAATGATATCTTGCTAGTCACTAATGCCTTCTGTCTTGTGCCCTCTTTTAATTAAATACTGAAGTGTTTTCCAGTGTTTTTATCTGGCAGCTATTATCAATGAATATATCTTAATATGACCTCCCCTACATGTTTCTCTCTGATATTGAGGCTCATTTTATTATGCATTTTTACACACAAGTGTTGCTGCAGGTCCCCTGAAGACCTCAGATCTCAGTTAAAGCAGAAGAACTGAAGAGCAGTGGGTGGGAGCTGAGGGTCACACTGGAAAGCAATGTGCTCAGTTGAATTGAGCACTGAACAAAGTGTGGGGAGCTTCCCACTAACTTCTGCTCATGTGAGCCACACCTGCACTGCACTGGGATGCTCCACAGACCTCAGTTGCCTCCATGTTGATTTTGACTTCGTTTCTCTTGAAAATAACCAACAAAACAAACAACAACAACAAACTTCTGCAGTCCTGATGTTTGTTTTCTAGGTATTTTAAATCCCCAGTGTTGAAAACCCTTGGCTAATCTCAATCAGTATTTATAGGCTAATACGACAAATCAGCCAGAGGTTAGTCTTAATGATTAAGTTCTTCTATCCTTCAGGAAAATGAGCAGCTCAGTTGAGGAGTGAGGCCCAACCCAGTGGTGGGAGAACAATCAGTACACAGACTGTCAGGTGTATATTTTCTGTCCCCTCTTATGGGTGATGCCTGTTTCATCCATAATGAAATTAACTATAAATCCTTGGGAGAGTTTGTAGCCTACACCCTCCTCTGGTATTAGCTGTGGTTGTTGTGCTGGAGCTCTGCACCCTGGTGGATCTGGGATCCTGTAATGGATCCTGGATACAGTCCTCGTGCGGGCTGGTGGACTGGAAGCTGCCTCTGTGTGTTCCGTCTGGTCTGCAGGCAGGTTACTGGGATGAGTGTGTGTGAGGGGGGTGTCAGTGTGTCCGACAGTGGGATGGAGAGCAGCTTTGGGCAGGACCTGCCAGCCTCTTGTATAAAATATAGTAGCAAGGGAAAGGTGGAAAACTTCTGAGGAAAAAAGGAAAGGCTTTTGTTTTTAAGGTGTGATATGAATCTGTCAGCAACATTTTGGAAAATCACCTTCTGAGTGAGCACTTGGAGATGCCCAGGAGCTTACTTTTAAATTGCTTTCACAGTTTTCCCCAAAAACCATGAGATTTTTCTGCTTTGAAATCTAGTTCGTTAACGAGTGCAGTGCTAAGGAAGAAGAGTGTTTGGACATGGGATGGATAAGAGGCTCAAACAACAGGTATTTTTGAACAGCTGATCAACTTGGTTTGTCTGTCAGACTTTCTTCTCCACTAGTGGAGTCTGTGCTCCTATCTGGTACCCTACTTTTCTGGGACAAAGTGAATGTTTCAAGGGTAATTTGCTGCAAATAGCAAACAGATTGGTCAGGTAAAGGTACTGCTGCCTTGGCTGTGATCCATAGGAAGGGTTTTTGTGTCTTCCCCCAGACTGGGAAATGAGGTAATATGTCCCTGGTCTTGTATGTTGATTTATCACAGGCTGATGTTTTCCTAGGAGCTTCTTGGCTAACATTTTGATGAGAGTTATGTGCTGTCTCCAAGGGTTGAAGGGCTGTGTTGATCCTGCCAAGGGACTAAGCCTTTGGTTCCAGGGAGTCTAGATACCTCAAACCTGATGCGTGCTGCTCCGTATGGTATTCCTCCCAGACATGGGGCTGCTGCTAGAGATACCCTGCAAGCCCTGGGTTGTGTTACAGCCTAACTGCCACTGGCACAGGCTGTGTGTGAAGTTCCAGTGATTCACAGGCTGTTCTGTGCCATGGAGCACGGTGGTGGCTGCTGTCACTGTGCTTTCCAAGTTCACAGTAGGAAAACTGAATGAACCCTACTGGAGTCTGTGACTTGTCCACATTCAGACAGTGAATTGTAGCAGAACCAGAATAAAAGCCCTCTTGTGATTCCTTTGGTAATCAAGTAAGCATGAGGACATCCTCCCCATTTATATACGCTCAGTCCTCTCTGGCTTACTGACTAGTGTGTGAGCATGCAAAAAAACCCAAGTCTGTAAACTTGTAAGTAGAGAGGGAAGAACTGGGCTGATGTCTGGTAAGCAAGGCAAATATTTGTTGCTTTTGAAAGAATTCCAGGAACTCTGCCTTGTAAATAATCATCTTGTGGAAGACTACTAAAAGACTGATTACCTTTATTTTTCTGCTCTACTGCTTTACAAAGAGCACAGGCGCTGCCCAGATTGTGCTCAGGGACTCACTTCGGAAGGGCAGATTTTGTCCTGGTAAAAGTTGCTTTACTCTCCTCTGGCATCCTGCACCTTAAATCAGCAGGAGTGTTCATTACCACATGTATGTACTGAATACCCCATAGCAGAACTGGACATGCATTATAACAACTTACACATTTAAACTATTTTACTTTCTGAATAGTGACAGGAAAGTTCTAAGTTCTTATCAGAGGCTCCTTGCTCCATGTGGTACACACATAAGAGTGGATCTCATCCCATCTCAGCCTGTGGCAAAGCACCCATTGTGTTGAGAAAGGAGCATGAGCTAGACCTTTTTTGAATATATCCGAGAATATCTATGAAACTATCTATTTTGTTATGAAATGGGTCATGCCACACTTGATTTTTCCTGTTTTTCTTTTATTACCACTCAGCTCTTTATTTCTGTCTTTCTAATGAGAACACTGTAGTTCCCCAGGTAAAGGTGCCGAGCTGAAACACATTCTGCTCACAGCAGCATTCTGTCAAAGCCACTCACAAGTCTGGTGTGTGCCAGATGTCACATGTACTCACTTTATTGGCTCTGGGAAGTTTTTGCCCCGTCAGAAGGAGAGACTAAAATCCTCTGGTGTGAACTGCCGTTTATATGTGGGTGTGCTGTTCACCTGCATATGTGGTTGTGTGGGATTTGCCCTCAGTAGGGTGGATGAAGATGGGATGTACATCTGGGAGAGAAGATTGCTGAATGAGCACAGTTGTCTTAATGCTTAGAAAACATGTAGGGTGGTTAAGACCTTATAAAAGGCACAAAAAATAATCTTGTTTTTACGACATTCCTTTTTCTTTTAGATGTTCCTGATTGTTATGCAAATTTGAAGTGTCCTTGGCATTACTTAGAGCTTGTTGCAGTGGAAGGTGTTCTTCCTATTAGGCTTAGTATTGTTTATGAGCACACAGGCTTCTTGGTGGTTTACACCACAGGCTCTGTTGGAGGGGTGGGCTGGTCCAGTGTGAGATGGATTCTCTTGCCATCTTTGTCACTTCCTGAATAGCCTAGAACAAGGGCAGTTGTGCCTCAGTTTCCCCATCTGCAGGCTATATCATGATATGTTGTGAGTTATTTTATTGTTGGAAAGCTGCCATGAAAGGGTAGTAGATCAGAGCCAAAAAAAAATAATCAGTGAGTTACAACCTCATTTCTTCAGGCTGACTTTCACAGGGTTCTTTATGTGAGGAAAAAGGCTAGATGAAGCTACCTTGGTTTCTGAACTGGAAGGTGAACCTGGAAACTGTCCTTCCTTCACTTCTCTCACCCAGTCTCTGAGCAGTCAGGGGCTGTAGTCTATACTTTGCTGCAATAGCTGTTCTGAGTAGAAGATAATCTATGATTTTGCAGCCTGCAGTTCCTCTGGAGTAAGGCTCTTTCCTTCATTAATCTTTTCAGGTTTTTATAGCACTGTTCAGGCACAGTCTGTCACCAGAAGCGTTAACCTAAGCTGGTGATGACTGTGGATGCAGGCAAGACTCTTTCCATCAGTAATTTCTTTTTTCCCTTCTTTTCCCATGTCTTAAATTTCTGTTTGACTCAGGACCAGCTGCCCACTCTGTAATGCCCTCCTGGGAGTAATCTATAGGCAAAAAAAATCTGTTTAACCATACTTAGTGCCTCATAAAGATGGAATTGCTGTTCCACTGCCAGATGGAAACCTATAGTTTTCATATCCATGAGCCTCAGAAAGCATTGTCCTCAGTGACTTGGATGAGCGTTTGGTCCAGGTGAGAAGGCAACTGGCTTAGTTACACAGTTCAGCCTTTCCTGTAAATGTCTTGGGAGGCAATCCAAGAGCTGGCAGAGAACCTACTCTCCCCCAACACACAGTCTTGTTATCAAACTGAGTCAGGGGAAGTAGTCTGGTCTACTTATTCTTTCAAAAATCTCTGCAGAAAAGACTGTGTAGTGATTATTACTTTTTTTTAAATGATCAGCTCAAGATCTGGTGATTCTAGTATCAAACTGGAACTTGGGATGGAAAGCAAGCTTAGTAGTAAATTTTCCTCTAAAAATGAACCATCTTTAAAATACTGTTGGTTCCCAGAGCTGCCTCTCAAGCATCTCATGTGCCACTGAAGTTTTGGTATCAGATTGTTATCAGAAAGCAACAGAAAAATAATGCTCCCAGTCCCCCACCAGGTATTGCAGGTTTGAGCAGCCCAAAGGGCAGTTCTAATGAAAAGGCACTAATGTGATAAGTAGAAACAAAGTTGGCATGATAATTGCTGTATAAATAAAATAAATATATCAAAATAAGTAAAACCTTTTATGAGGATTAATAATGAAAATTGGCATAACCTGGCGATCTGTAAAAAGCAAGGATATGTGTAAAATGCACCTTGGGCAGTGAAATGGTTTTGCTTTTAAATGGTTTGAAACTACAGCTCGAGTTCCAAGTATTGCAAAGTCTTTGTAATTGAATCTTTCTCCCATTGAAGCAGAAAATGACATGATAAAGAGGCATATGTTTAATAATACTTCAAATGCATACTCATCACTTACCACTTTAGAGCACAGCATCTGCTTCTAGAGGAAAATAGGAGTTTTGATGGATCACAATCAATTTCCAAACAGCAGCCAGACCTGTGACTAACTTTATACTTAGTGTATCAATCTGTTGATTTGATTAGGTATCAGTATTTAATATGATAAATGCATCCTGGTATCTATAAAGATATATTTAAAGGTATTTGTTTTGTTCACATTACAGTAATTTCTGAGCAGCATGAATGGGTGAAATAAAGCACCTAGCTAATATCTGACAATTTATCTTGAGGACAAAATAAGCCAGAGAAGCAAGCCTGCTTCTATTATCTGCCAGGTGGTTAAGATTTAATTTTTTAAGGCAGTATATTATTTGATGGAAAAAATTTTTTCCTGCACAGCCTCTTCTTCTGTTTGGATCCACAAAAGTAACCTGAGCCCCAAGCAAAGAGCTGGCTCTACAGGACTACACAGCACAGACTTAGAAGGACAAGATTTTTCTCTCATTTTGTGTCTTTCATGACTCAGAGTGGTCTCTACGTTTATGTGTGCTGGGAGACTAAGCATGGTTTGGCCAGGGAACTGACCCGTGGTGTGTGTGGGGTAAAGGTAGTAGGACTGTGTGCCAAACTGCTCTGTCCCTTAGAAAGGTAACAGGTATCCAGAACACTTTTTGTTATGGCTGTTTTGTTTCCTTTACAAGTGCTAAATGCTTTTTGTAGCAATCCTGATGCTTGCAGTTGAAGCCCTTTGAACATCTTGAGCAGTGGCTGGTCCTTAGGACCACCCTGTAAAAGATTTAAGTATCTGTTATCACTGTTTTAGGATGGTAAATGAAACTGAAGTGGCTGAGAAGACTTTGCCAATTCTTTATTGAGTTCTGTAGTCTAGTGGCATCTGATAGCAGGTAAAGCTCTGCAGTTTAGTAGGGTAACACCCAAACAATCCCTGTGGATTGAAGGTGATCTCTTCTGTACAAGGTGCTGCACAATTATGGCAAAGGCTTACTCTGGCAGTCTTACAGATGAATTTTATGAACTGCTTGACTGTCCTGGACCCCCCTGGGGCTCTG
The DNA here is from genome assembly GCF_000695815.1 of Acanthisitta chloris. Taxonomy (NCBI): domain Eukaryota; kingdom Metazoa; phylum Chordata; class Aves; order Passeriformes; family Acanthisittidae; genus Acanthisitta; species Acanthisitta chloris. The sequence continues at coordinate 259,016 of NW_008692854.1, read as the reverse complement.
TGCTGTTGTACAGCACCGACCAGCTCAGCGGTATCACACAGATGATTTATGGTGAAGCAGCCACAGCCTTGCCTCTTATTATGGATACAAACTATGCATGTACTTCCATGAGAATAAATCCATCTATTTCACTCTTTTCAGTACATCAGTTTTAAAGGATGGTTATTAATTACCTTCTTAGTGTATTCATATGTGGATGATTAATGTGTCAAGTTTTTACTTGTGAAATTTCAAGGCACTAGTTGAAAGAGTACAAAAAGAACTTTAGACAATGGAGGCATTTTAAGCATCACAGATGACACTGTTACATTTATTTGGTACGTTTTGGACTCAAAAGTCTCAGAAAGTATCATCAATACATATCCTCAGGTTATCTTGGCATTTTGATAGCTAAAAATACAGGAATAAATAGCAAGTGTAGCCAGGAAATTTCATAGGAACTTCAGAGCTGTAGAAGACAAAATTATTTCCTTAGAAGTTGTCTTTAATCAACCTTTCTACTCTTTCCTTTTGAAATGCAGTTTTTAGCTTACTTTTTATGATTCTGTGTCATCTTCTGCTTTTCTCTGTTCTTACTGAATTTCTGTTAATGCTGATGACCAGCGTGTATAAATTGTTTTTTTTGTCTTCTGATGGCTCTGCTTGCATCCTAGGGTCATGATCTTTTCCTCTCCAGAGTTCTTCCCTCACATGGTGGATGTGACAGCCGTTCTGGAGGGCCATCCTTCTCCGAGGAGCTCCTTCTGACAAAGAGCTTCCACTCTGCTGTGCAGACCACTGTCACGTCCTTGAAAAACAAATGAGAGACACATTTCAGAGAGCTGCTTCCAAACCTGACAGTATCAGATAGGTCATGGTAGCTTTGTTTGGCAGCTAGTTAAATTGGATAGTTGGGCACATCCCTAGATGTTAATGGTGAAATGTATTCATTGTTCCAACAAGGCCCCTATTCATAAGGGGACTATTCTCTGCTCGTTATGCATGCATAATTCCCATTAATGCTTCTGGGGGTTAAGGATGTATAGTGAGGGGGGAAAATGAAGCTGATGTTTACACATCCATGTTTGCACTCAGAAGAGGTTTTGTAACAGGAGAAATCAATTGTGTTGCCACACATCCCTTAACTT
>NW_008692854.1:256762-257837 GCF_000695815.1 Acanthisitta chloris | reverse complement strand
AATGAGAATGGGGAGGGAAAGGGACACTTGCATAATTGCCTTGCACATCATACTTTGTCAATGATTAGAAATATTACTCCAGTGCTAGTATTGGAGAAGCTTTTGAAAGTGCTTGGAAATTCAGGGTTCGTATTTGGGTATCAAAATAATGACTCTGAATCTCTAACTTCTGGCAAAAAGTTTTGCGAACTTTTGACTCATGTTAATCAGGGTGGCAAGATTGTGGTTTATTACACAATATGGGTATTTTCTATAGAAGACCTTCAGATTAAGATTCCTCACTCTTAGGTGCAAATCAAAGTCGTGTAAAAGCCATAAAGAAGCTAAGCATCGCCTAAGAAAGCCTTTCAAGTTCCAGAAAGTGCTTGAACTACTGAGGGTTTTGAAGTGCTCTAATCTCTGACATGGGTGACAGTGCTAGGCTAGCACTTTTTTGTTTTGTCACAAATCATCCATGCACATAGTGCAAAGGGACCCTGACAAAGTCATTTTACTTCTGAAAAGGGCTGCTTTTTTTCCTACCATTATGTCTCCCATTCACATCTACATGTTTGCTTCCACTTTGTTCAGGTCTAAGTAGCAGGGCATTTGCATAGTCTTCCTTTTGTTCTCGGTAAATATGGAGTAAAATGAGCAAGATCCGTGCTGTGAAATTAAAGCTCTACTCTTGAGAGATCTTAAGGGCCAAATCCTCACAAAAGGTAGAGAGCAACGTAGTGCCAAAGGAGCTAGTGTCCAGAACAGCTTGCCCTGGGTGCTTGTGCTAGGAAATGTGAATAAAGGGAAAGTAATCTGTTGAAAACTGGTGTAATTAGAAAAATACACTGCTGAGAGCTGCTGAAAGACTAGAATAATAGAAAATAGTGCTGAAGAGATCTTAAGGGCCAAATCCTCACAAAAGGTAGAGAGCAACGTAGTGCCAAAGGAGCTAGTGTCCAGAACAGCTTGCCCTGGGTGCTTGTGCTAGGAAATGTGAATAAAGGGAAAGTAATCTGTTGAAAACTGGTGTAATTAGAAAAATACACTGCTGAGAGCTGCTGAAAGACTAGAATAATAGAAAATAGTGCTGAACCTG
>NW_008692854.1:212029-256743 GCF_000695815.1 Acanthisitta chloris | reverse complement strand
TAATAGAAAATAGTACTGAAATAGACCTGAAGTGATCATCTGGTCCGCTCCTGCTACTTGCAGCCAGTATAAACTGTGCTTAAATCAGTGATAGAAGATCACAGCCTTTTTAGGCTGTTTGTTCCAGTGCTTAATTACTTACCGGTTGTATTCTTTTCTAATGCAAAATTTAACTCTTCCTTGCTAAAATACATGTATTTTTGCTTCTTACCTTATTTTCAACTCCACCTTCTGCTCTGGTTTGTTCTGCTGTGAAACAGCGCTCTGTGCATTTTCACTGGTAACAGAGCATTAAGCTTTTAGGTGTAAGTGAATCTAGCCAAAATCTGGGACATGTGCACCTGGAGTGAGTGATGTTAATTCCAGATGTTGTGACTCATTGAGCATCATAACTTGGTTTGGTGTTGAAGTCCAGAGTATGTTTCTTCCTCCTTTATAAGTTTTAAACTATTGTGAAGAAGGAATTGTGGAATAAACAGTGTGGGGATATCAAATTCCATGGTCAGTAAATTAATTTGCTGTGTAGTGGTTGAGGGGAGCATGCAGAAAAAGAAGTTTTCAAGTGATCAAACTTTCAACAGTAGTCAAGTTTCAAGGCTGCCAGTGGAAAACTGCGTTGTTGGAGCAAGGCAGCATGGAGATACCTGGAGACATGAGGCTTACAGGGGGCATTTGCTCCTAAGTTAAGTGGTCAAAATATTCTTTCCTTGCAACTCACAAGAAGATTTCAGAATTGAAGGATAGTTATCTTCTCTTTTTCCATGGACAGTTAAAAGGAGAGGTATAAGAAGTCTGAAACCAAGAGAACAAAGCCTATGTAGAAAAACCACTGGCATCTCAAAAATAAAGTGGGGCTTTTAAAAAAGAACATGGAAATGTTGCTGTCAGAGAAAGGCTTTCAAACGGCTGCTGAGGGAAGAGTTGGCTCTAGTCTCCTAATCTTAGTTTTGAGGTTTGGGAAAAAAATCTATCTGTTGCCATTCAGAGCAGCCCGAAGTTGTATTTGGCTAAAGCATCGCATTTTCGGTTTCAAGCTGCAATAATCAAATTTGCTCCTCCTAACCTGGTTTGCCCTAGATATGTCAGGAAATATAAACATTTGTCTTCCCCCAAAAGCAGCTGTGGTTTGGCTGTACCTGCTTGGGATCTAAAGCTCCCTGGGAGCTTCCCCCTTGCTGATACCAAACCTGCTGTGCTCTGTGGCCTTCTCTGATAAAATAAACCCCAACTGGGATGAAGTGTCAATGTCATTTGTTGGCAGGGCTCTTGGCTTAGATTTGGAAAGTTTATTCTAGAGTCACTATCACAGGTGCCAAAACATTAGCTGAGTAGCAAGAGCTGAATAGGGCTGGCTTGTGTCAGTTTGGCTGCTGCTGTGTCTCTGGTGGCTGCCATCCCCAGCCCAGCTTCCCTTTTAACTGCCTGCCCCTGGCTTTTCCAAAAGGGAATGGAGTGGAGCTGGCGCTGCCTGCCAGTGTGTGTATCTGGCTTCACACAACTCTGCCACACGGTGGGTGCTCTGGCCATCCCGAGTGGGTAGCTGTTAGTTTTGAATGCAGTAGCACAAGCAAGAAGGGAAGGATAATCAGTTCAGTGTGCTGTGAGTGGTGCTTTGTTTGAGTGATCCAAGGGAAAAAACATGATTTCTTAATTTCTATAACAGGTGCATTGGTGGCTGCAGGCTGTTGTTTTCATTACCCTTAAGTGCTGTGCAGGCGTCCTGTGCTTTCAGCATGGCACAACTCAGAAGAAGCATTCAGCTCTGCCAGCCTTACCTGCCCAGGAATGGCATGCAGACCTTGGGATATTGGAGTCTTGCTGCAGCCTCTTTTAATTAATTGCTTTGTCATGGCTGATGAAGTTGAAGAATTGGCCCTGGTGAGGGGTGTCTTGTCTAGTAATCAGTTGCTTAGTTTTGGTTCAGCTCTGTAAATACTGCTGTTCTTTTTGTGTAAATAGTATCAAGGGCACATTGTGCCTTGCTTCAAATTCTTGTTTATTTCACCCAGGTTTTTATAGCTTTTCTCTTTCTTCTTAAAAATAAACAATGAAAGTGGGATTAGGATATTGAAGAAACTCATTCAAATGCTGGTGCAGGCTCTCACAGAAACTGGCCATTTCTCATTCTCAAGTCATGCACAGGCTTACTGAACAAACTGATCAAAGCATTTGGGATTTAGGCTATAAAATTAATATTTGACTGAGACTGACATATATTTTTAAAAGAGAGAAGACATGTTGTCTGAGCACTTCATATATGGCTTTCAAGTGAGCTGGTGAAAATGGAAGTATTCAGATCTTGGGGGAGATGGGAAGGAAGTGTTGGGGAATTGTTACTCCTGACTTCTCCAGTGCTATTCCTGCAATTTCCCTTTCTGAGGCTTTGCCCCAAATATCTAATAGCCTCTTGGTTCTTTTAGATTTATATTTGCTTTTTTTCTTCTTTCATTCTAACCTTACAGATTTTTTATGTTGACAGATAAAATGAAAAAGAATAGGAAATACAATTGATCATGAACCTGTCAATACCTTTGAAATTTTCTGTGCTCTGCCGCTTTATACAGCAGGTAAAGCATATTAGGAAGTAGCTCCTATTAGAAAACAATCTGTCAATGGTGAAACGGTTGTTAACAGCTGAGTTATCTTTGGGCTACAAAGTTGAGATGAATGAGGTGATTCACACCTCTCATAAAGGTCTTTTATGTTGTAGATGGGCAGCCTAGTATAGCTTTGCATTCAGAGGATGTTTTTTTCCCAGCTGTACAGGGCTAGAAAGTGATTTCTTTGGTTTAAAAACAACTTCGGTTTTGTTGTAAACACAGTGCTACATACCTATGTTCCAGTTGAGGCTTTCTACCTCGTGTGGTTTCTGTGGCTCTTTCTTCAGGTAAGTACAGCAGGGCTCTGTGGCAGTGAAATGCTGTCCCCAGTGGAGAGCAGAAATGCAGCTCTTAGTTTGTTGTCCTTGGATGATATGGAGCAGGAATATTTACTAGACTCCTAGAAAATATTTTGTATGTATTTATGGGTTTTTGTTGGTGAATAAAAATGTGTGGGATTTACTACTGGGAATGTGATGAGACATAATGAAAGATGAGTCATAGCAGACTCTAAATAAAGTGATGAAAGTTCTTGTAATTTTTTTCTCACATCTCTATTGCATTTATATGTTGTCCCAGGAAAATGGAGGAAAGAGTTGGCATTACAGTAAATGAAGAAATCCCCTTGGTGTAGGCCCACTGACCTTTATAGGTCTAGATTGTTTTAAAATGTGTTTTGTGTGCATCAGTCTTCATGCTTTTCTATCAACTCTAGGAGAAAGAAGAAGACTGAATCCTCAAGAGTGTAAGACCTGTTTAAGCCAGCTGCAGCAGTGAGGGAGGATTTTATGGCCCCTGCTGCTTAGCATCACCCACTGCTGTGGCAGTACCTGGTGGAGACTTTCTGCCTTGCTCCACACTCAATTGGACCAGTTAAGGCAGATCATCTGTTAAGAGCAACCTGGTTGAAGGTGCTAGGGGCAGATTAGGGAGTGCTCATGGAAACCATGCCCAGAGGTGTGGTACAAGCATGAGGCAAGCAATAGTGATTGCAGCTGCCTTCTCAACTGTTTGCCTTCAGCCTCTTATGTACAGCCAGAGTTTCTAAGAACAACTGAGAAAACTGGGAATGAGTGACATGAGTAGGTCTCTCTCTGCAACAGCTGTTCCTCAGTGCAAGGAAGCTGTGGCCTGTGAGCTGGCAATGTGTCCAGCTGCTCTGCCTCTTCAGGACATCCCACAGGAACAGTGGAAGAGAACCTTGACTGAGGAGAGTGAGTAGTGAGGAGAGGGACCTGGAGGAGTAAAGGAAGCACCTCGTCGGAAGAGAACCTTGACTGAGGAGAGTGACCTGGAGGAGTAAAGGAAGCACCTGGTTGATGGTTCTGTAGGTTTTGGTGCGTTGGAGGTACATCCGGTTTAGGGTAGTCAAATACTTTTTCTGTTCCTCAGGTCCAGGCACAAAGCAGGTTCTGTGGAGCACCAGCCAAGGTGAAAAAGCTAACAGGCATGCAGTAACCTATGGAGTAGGGCAGAAGGTGGCTTGGAAATTAGGCCAAAAATCAGAATACAAGGGCAGTGAGAACCAGGCAAAGCAGCAGAAGGAAATGGGAAAAACTTGGACAAAACATACTTAGCAACAGGCCTAACAACACTGTATTGTGCAGATGTTGCCCTTAAAGAGCTGTATATTTTGGAGAGTTCCTGGCCTGGAAGCTTAGCAGGACCGGTGCCTGATGGTCTTCAGCTGTTGTACAAGCTGTGGCACTTGTTGATGCTGCCAGGTCTCTGGAGTCATGATTTCTAGTACTTCCTGCTGTCACCTTTCCTTTCCCATTCAAGGTTTCTACCCCCCCTTAAATTAACTGGTGTAAATCCAGTGCAATCAAATGATCCTCCCATTTTGTGGGGTTTGATACATTTTATTTATGTAATTTTTTTTTTAGGTCTACTCAAGAACTTGAGCTAATGCAAGCTATTTGACTTGACAGAGTTGGAAGTAGCTACGTGCTAGTAGTGATATTAGTATGTTATCTAAGCTGGTGGTGCTTGATAAAACTGGAGGTTTGTCTTTTAACCTTGGTGGTCTCAACTGGAATAGCACATCTGGTCATGGCCTTAGTGATGCTTCCTTGTATTTCAGAAGAACAAGTGAGAATGTAAAGATCACTGATCAAGTTAAACAGTATATGTGTAAATGTACATTATGAAATATGGAATTGGGGAAAGGAAATTTTAATGGCTTGTGTTTTCTGAACTGCACTTGTAAGTTGTCAAGCTGCATATAGACAGATGGGACAAATTCAGGCTCTGCTTTGGTATCTCATCAGCTTTTTTGCCTTAAGGGGACCTTTAACATAGAGTTTGTCTATGTAATCTTTATAGTAAGGCTGATAGTAGGATTATTTTAACAAAACAGAAGAAAGCATTAGAAACAAATTGCAAAGTTCTTTCTGGCTAGTCAGAAAATGTGTGTGGGAGGGCCGGGCCACGGGTTATCTGAGGCAGGAGGAACACACATCTCCATTTGATTCAGAAGGACTCTCTTCTCCCTGGGGCCTACCTGGTGGTAGCCCCTTGCTCACAGGAGCAGAAGGTTTATCAGGTTAGTTGCTATTTAATGTTCCATAGCCATTTGCAGCAGTGCATAGTGCTGTGCTCTGATCACTGCTGCACTGGCTTGTTGATTTTTCTGGTATTCCTGGCATGCATTACTTCAAGCATAGTAACTGCTGTATTTTAAACAGTGACAAGTCAAAAAGCAGCTGTTTGACTGTGCCTGCATTGAGCTTGATGAGTTTAATATACTTTGTGTGTCGTTCTAGTTGAAAACATTTTATTTTTCAGTTGGACTGAGGTGTGGTATGAGGCTATGCACAGGGAGCTGTGCTCCCTGCTAGGTGAGGATGGCTTGTATTTCTGTGGATGAGTTTCTTGACAGCTGTCTTGCAGGTGTGAAGGTGATGATGCCTTTATCACTGCTGGGGCACAAGAGCTGCCTAAGGACCTCACGAACTTCCAAGAGCCTGCAGTGGCTGCATTCCCTTTCCCTGATGTGGCTGTGTGGGCTCTGCTCATGCACTGAGGGAGTTGCAGGGGGAGCCCTCGTTGAGAATTGCTTCTCTTTTCATTTGATTTGGCCTCCCACCGTCAGTTAGTTTGCGTTTAATTGCAATTTTCCTCTAGTTGAGGCAGCAGCTACACCAGAGTGATGAGTTTCAAGAAGGATGAAGTGTTGGCTTCTTTTCAGCTGGGTCAGACACAATGCAAGGTACTTTTGGCACCTTCCTCTGTGTTACGAAGGCATAATCAATCTTGGAGTCTTTGAAGACAACATTAAAATCTTGGTCTTTGGTCTAAAGCTTTGTTTGGAAATAGTGTTGAAATGATTGTCAAAATACAAAGGAATAAAAAGTGTCAGAAAATAGATTGCTCTGACGGTGTCCTCTCATGGTGCTTGCTTACTAGAGTTCTGTGCAGTGGAAGTTAGAGGCTCAGCTTGTTTGAAAAATAAATAAAAAAATCAGCCTGTCTTTGAAAAAGTTGATGCAGGTAGGTCAATTAGTGTGTGTCAAAAGTTTGGCTTTCTGGTTTCAGAGTGTGGCTTCTGCAGTGTGTGCAGCATTTTGAAGACACAGCTGTTAAATTACATGGTCAGCTAACAAAATTAATATAACTTCAGTTTTTGGAAGAAATTAAATTTGTTTGCTAAACAGGCCTCTCTGCTTTTAGGATATTATACTGATTCAGCTAGCTTTAATGTCCAGTCTTAGACTTGATTTGTGCCAGAGTTCAGAACGGAGCCCAAAACCTTCCAGTTTAAAACAATGAAGTCCCTAAATAACAGAGCAAAATAGTCCGTGGCTGATTTCAGCAGAGCTGGCCAGATGGACGTTAGGTAAGGATACACAGTTTTTTGTGCATTTGGCATGTTAAATAATTTATAATGGTGACAGGGAGGTGTCTGAAGGTGATGCCTTTGGCATGTATTAAGTGCTTGAGGGTTGCAGAGGAGTTTTGAATAGGGATCATTGTTGCTTTCCAAAATACTTAATGCTTTAGACTGAGGTAGTACGTTTTCTTTTCTGCTCTTCTGAATGTGACTTTGTTTTTCAAAGTGGAGTAAGAGTCTTTATCCTGTTTTTTATAATAACAGTAAGGATTTAAAGTCTGTAGTTTTCTCACTTTAAAAAATAAAAAGCCAAGCCACAGTTTTAACCAGCACTCAAGGGAAAAGGACTTGAATGGAAAAATAATGTACATAATCAGCAGAGTAATCCTTCCATCTGATCTGAAGCAGAAAATTAATTTGGTTTAGGAAAGCTATAAACCTTTTGGAACTGAAGGCCAGGCATGTACAGTTGAAAGTGTTCTGCTCTGTCAGTAAGTTAATACATAAGAAAATGAAATACAGAGAGAGGGAGAGGTGTCTTGGGATGCAGGTGTCTCACATCTGTGGCCCAGAGTGTAGCAGAGGGCTCCCATCCTGGCCAGGGGCTGCAGCACATGGGAATAGAGGGCTGGGTTTGTTCAGTTGTAGGAAGAGAAGATTAAGGGAGGTCATGCTGCTGTCTTCAGCTACCTGTGAGGAGAAAGTAGAGAAAGTGGAGTCACGTTCTTGCGGGCACATGGTGATATGCTGAGAAGCAATGGACATGAGTTGGAACATGGGAGATTATCTTTAGATCTAATTTTTGAGTTTACTTGCTTTACTATGAGGGTAGTGCTAAATTATTTTTTTCTTAGGAGGTGCTTGAAACTTGGCTGAATGAAGCCCTTATGTAGTTTGATCTGCCTTAAGGAGAAGGTTGTACTAGAAATTCCTCCCAAAAGAAATTAGTTAGGAAATGCGAGGCATCTTGGGCAATGCAGTTAAGTAAGTCCTAGAGGGAAATTAGCAGGATCAGTTGCTGAAATGATGCAGTTGGGAACTTTTCTTCCCTCTCTCTCAAACGGTGCTTTCTCTCTGGTGTATAGAATGGCTTTGTTCATAAACTTCAAGGAGAAGTTTGCCCTTAAGGTTGTCTCCCCATTGTTGATGGGCAGTGCACACCTGAGCAGAGGTGGTTGCTGCAGCACTGTGGGGTGCTCTCTGTCTCAGGGGAGCTCAGCCTGTGCCTGCAGTGTGCCACTTGGTCACCACTAGGTCACTGTGTTCTTCCCCTCTTCTTTTCCTTTCAGTGAGGGTATTTTGCATTAAGATGAAAGAGATGAGATAAACTAAAATTAGTATCAGAGTTATTAAAGACATTAAGATGTTACTAATGAGATCTAATTTAATCTCAGCACCCAGGCATGTATGGTACTGAAAACTTTTATTAGGTTTCTATAATTGTATTAAAAGTGATACCCTCAGGCTATTACTGAAGCAAGTGAAATTGCCAAGCTGTGTGCATGACAGCACTGACCTGACAGTACTGTTGGGGCGTGGGGCTTTTTGCTGGTCTTTCAATGCTCAGTGTTTTACATCAGGCTCCTTAACTGTCAGGAGCTTAGTGCTGTTTCTATTTAAGAGGGCCTTCTCTGTCATTTTGGCTCTGAACCAGCAAAACCTAATCTTCAGGCTCCCAGAGTATTCATCAGAGGAGATAGCAGGGTGGGGAATCCCAGGAGTGCAGTTCCAGCTGAGATATCTGTATTCTTAAAGCTTTCTGGAGGAGATGCAGGTTCCTGTGGTGCCTTGGTTCAAAGGGGAGTGCCAGGCACAGCACTGAGAGCCATGGAGAGCTTCCTTGCCAGGGCCAGCATGTAGTTAGCACGCAGCACTTGGTATTTCAAACCTTTTTAATACAGGTCTTAGTTTTGTAAAAGCCTTTCAAACAAAAATTCAGAGTGCTGCTGTAAGGAGAACTGCTCTGAGTATCAGCAGCCCAGCACTGCAGATGCTGAGTACCATGTACAGCCCCTCTGCTCAGACCCCTCTTTGCACACTGAGCTGCTCAGCCATCTCTACTGTAATTCCACACATGCTTTGTGGTGCCAGCTCAGAAAAGTGGTCCTTCCTTGTGACAGAACAAACGTGTTCATGGGGAGAACTGGATCAGGGAACCAGTCCAAGTTCAAATGAGCCTGGCCAAGAAGCTAATTTCAACCTGGGACAGCTTCCCTGGCAGACTGGAGCAGACGAGTGTGCCCAGCCAGTGACAGCACGCAGCTCTCCCACTGCTGCTCTTGGCAGCTGCTGGCTGGTGCCAGTGTGGTGGTCTCGTCTCCAGGGCTTTCAGCAGTTTGGGACTTCACATTTCAGTGGGGAGACTTGTTTCTTATTTGAGATTAGATTGAAGTGTGAAAAAAATCTGCCCCCAAAATGGTATCCTGAGTCAGCTCAGTCTGTGACAGCTTTGATTGTGAACTGATACAGAAATGTACTTCACTTTTATGTTGACCTTTTTGACATAAATTAGCTGCACGTTCAAATGAGAGTTGCTATAAACTGGAAGCCACATTTTTCAAGTCCAGTGAGATGTTCCAGCTAGCTTGGTGTTTTTTGTTTCCCCCCCCCCACCTCGTCAAGGGAGATATATTGAAGCTGCTCCCTGTGGGTTTGGTCTCAGTGAGCTGCTGACCTGGAGCTGGCTCTGAGCAAAGCCTGGTCATTCTGGTGTCTCTTGATTTTATTTTTTTTATTTTAGATTTTTTCGGTGTGCATCCTTGTTCCCTCTTGTTTCCATCTTAGTCAGCAGAGTGGGCCTTGCTGTGTGTTAACCTGCAAGGCCAGGTCTGAGTGTTAGTGCAGTGTGGTTGTTGGGGCACTAAAACCATTGGTGGGGTGGGAACAGGGAGCTTGACTCCCTGCCTGGCACTGGCTGTCCTGGAACAGGCTGTCTCCTTCCCTAGAGCCTGAGGGATGGGGTGGAATTGGACACCTGCAGCCCCTTTTTCCTGAGGGCCTGTTTCTGCCTTGAGGTGGAGAGAAGGAAGCACTGACCCACTGGCACTAGACTTGCTGCTGGGGAGTTCTTGTTCTGCTGAGAAATTGGAGAGGAAATATCTGCTTTTTAATACGGTGTGACTGTTTTGGCTCTGGTATTTTTTACGTGTGCCTTTGGTTTTAGATTAGCTTTCCTAATAGTCCCTTGGTTTTTTTCCTTTCCCTTCTTAAACATACAGTTGTGAAGCAGCAGAATATATTCATCTGCAGTGTGTACCAGCTCCTTTCTGACTCCTGCCAATGCTGTGGTGTAAAACAAACAGACCCTAAGTGTCCATCACAGCTCTGATGTAGGTTTCCTAATCAAGGATACTAAACTTACTGAAACACAGACAAAGATGGAATGATTTAAAAGAAGCAAAAACATTTTACAAAAAATCAGACTTTTAATTGACTTTCAACTTTCTCTGTAGTTGTGAGGTTGGAGTGATTTCAGTGCCTTTGCAATTTTTTATTTCTTTTGTGAGCTGCTTAGGAGTTCAAAGAATTCTGAGAGGCTTTCCCTAATGTAAGAGGTGAGTGAATAGGGTGATTCCTTGAGGCACTGCATGGGTGAGTACTGGATCTGAATTTGAGGCATGGTTTTCACTCACATGCTCAAGTTTTGTTACCCTTAGCACAATGTGTACAGTGGAAATGTTGCTCTTTTGAATGTGCATTTTCAGTGATTCTGTTGTCTTTGACTCTATTCAGATGTTTTTTGTGTCCAATGCTCTTTACAGTATGAAGTATCCTGTCATCTGATAATGTGATGCTACCCAAATTTAGATGAAAGTCATAAATTTGTGTCCTTGTGATAACAACTGAGTTTCCCAATGTCATTCCTGGTGGGTTGTGTTTTGTTTCAAAATTAAAACGTGGTGGTTGTGACACTAAGAAGCATTATTTTTATGGTGTAAGTTAAAAGGTTTTTCTTTTCTTTCAGAGTCAGATTTACAGATCTGTCAACACAGAGCACCAACATGTTGCACCAGAAAAATGGAAGAAAGCTACCAGGCAGCTGTTCGAAGGGAGAGGACTCAAAGTATCCAGGCACTGAACTTTGAACTGAAGTACATGATTGTTGGTCATATCACAGCTTTTCAAGGTAGGAACCTTTAAGGTGCTGTAGTCCTGTGAGTAGATGATAACAGTATCCTCTGCAATCCAGGGGAAAAGGTCGTACCTTTTGTGTTTCATTTTTCTTGCATCTCATGCTGTAGTCACTATTTATGGTTTACTTTCCTGTTCTTTGCTGATTGTGCTTTTGGAAAAAGGTGATGGCACTTAATCTTGACTGGTGTTCCTAATTAGGAATGGATTTAAACTTAGACCTTGTTCCTGGGGCTGGCATGGGGTTTTTTTAAAGGCATTTTCAAATGTCATTTTGGTGCCTGATGGTTGTACTTCTTGACATTCTCTTGTGTTGTCAAACAATTTACAGGTATAGAACATTAAATGAAAATGCATTTGTTTGTTGATGCTGAGGAATAAGTGCTCTAACTCTATGTCAAATGAGAACACAGCTCTTGCTTCATATCAAAATGCTTCACTATTTGGTAGGTCACATGGAGAGTGATCTGTTTTCAAGAATTATGGCCACACAGTCAGATGTGAATGCATGAAGGAGCCTGTGCTGTGAAAGTCTGTTCCCATAACTCTTGCTGTTCTCAAAGCTACCTTCCTCTAACAGGCTGATAGAGGACTATGTATTTCCTTCATACAGGTGGTTATTGTACTATTGCAGGGAGGAAAATACTTGAGTAGAATTGTGCATTATAGTGTTGAGCACTGGAGAGTTTTCTCTAGAAGGAAATTTAAACATGGGCTGTGAACTTTAAACATATGAGAGTTGAGTGATTAAATGAGCCAGTGAATGATGAATGCAGCTTACTGACTTCTGTGGGCCTAATTATGTGCTTAATTTTAACTTGCTGTGTTTAGTGCTGAGCACCCTCATGGAATGGGTTTTGAAAACAAGCCAGTAGTTATTAAAATGCCAAGTGTTGATGCCTGTATGATTAAGCCCATTGTTACAAAGCAAGTTTTATCAAGTAGTACCTTTTTTTGCCTACTTTCTTCCATGTGAGTGAAAATACTATAAATAAAAGCTGTGATTGACAGTTAATAAGAGATAGCATATTATCTAAAATTGGCAGTAAGTGATGGTGGAAGTCTGAAAGAGACAGGCAAGGGCAAGAGAAAATTTTTCTTCTGCTTGTGTTTCTCTTTTATTTCTCCATTCTTTGTCTTGTACCAATGAGTGAGAAGTGACATTTTAGTTTGTTTTACAATTATTTTTGAAAATGTTTAATATCCCCCATGATTAAAAAATTGGGTTGGGGGCACTTCAGAGGAGCACTGCAGTGAAAGGGTGGCTGTTGGCATTGTTCAGTGTTGGTTATTCATTCAAGCAATCTTTCAGTATTATGTTTGAGTAAAGATAAGGTCAGAATAGATTAACCTACAGCCCCTTTGGGTCAAGCCAGCAGCTTTATTGTCCATTGCTGATGAAGGCTTTTGATGGAATGAAAGAGGTAGTTAGACATTTCACACAGTTTAAATTTACAAGCATTTTCTGGAAGTGGGTAAATTGTTTGTTGTGACTTGCTGTGGCTGCCTTCTGTCTGAGCTAGGTGGGAACAGGTGAAAAATGTAATTTGCTCTCTTGCGTTGGGAGCTGCTTTTATTCTTTGGTTTTGTCCCAGGTGTCAGCGAAAAGCCTTTCTTTATCTTGTGCTGGATAAACATTGTTGCTAAGACTGTTACTGTGCAAGACATTTACTGAGAGGGGAGATCTTTGCATTGAATTAACTGTCCTGATCTGTTTTCGTTTGTTGCTGTTCTGAATGATCAAGTGAGTGTGCCAACAGCACATTTTACAGTCTGAGGAAAGAAATATCCTGATTTTAGAAGCTTTTAGGTGCCTTTCAGATTTCATGTTTCTTGCAGCAGTGGGAACTGACTCAGACCTGCTAAAAAAAAAAGGCACTTTATTCATTTGTATGTAGTGGTGTTTACTTGTACTATTTTCATGCACAATTTGCTTTTATATTTACACATTTCTAGTACTGTTAGTGTAGTCAAAGCAAAGCAGTAGTTAGCCTTGCTGCCTGCTGCTGGGGAAAAGAAATCTTAACTGCTTTTTATGCACTTAAAGCTGACTATACTGTTCAATATTATACCCATACTGATGAAATCATTCTCAAGACTACTGTGGTATAAGAAATGGATTTGCAGGAGTCCAGCTCTGAGAGAACATAGTGGTGGGAATTAAATTTCAGTGGGAAAAGAGATCAGCTCTTTTGCAAGGTGTGGGGACACACAGAGAATGCTTTGGGGATTTTTGAGTTCTCATCTGTTTATATTCTTTCATAGAAGTCCAAATACAGTTCTGAGGACCTGCAATTAGATGTCACAAATAATAATAGGAAAGAGCTTTCTTGTGTGAGTACAAGTTTTGATACGAGTTTGGTTAAATATTCCCCCTACACTGCCTGGGTACTGCAGTTAACTGTGGATATTTTGGATTGCAGAGCTTTTGTTTTGGTTTTTTCTTCTTGCAATCGAAAAAGTTATTGAAGTAGCTCTGCCCACAGCTGAAATAAGACAATTTCCACAGGTGCTGTATTTAGCTGTGCAAAATAATTAGTTGGTAGGACTTGATTAAATATACCACAGCTGTGGGCAGGATTGTTGTATTTGGGCTAGTGCCCAATCCATGCATATGACAACCTTAGCACTGCAGTTCAATCCCAGTGTTTTTTTCCCATTTAAAACTTTCAATCTTAGCAAGCCAGTCTTTGCTCCAACACTTAATAAATCAGGCTGCTGCATGGATGTGTTTTGCTTGAATGTCTGTCTTGAATGCTGTTGCTGATAACACCTGATTTGAGTAGGAAGAGGCACATTGGAATGAACTGCAGGCTGTAAAGTGCCCTTCCCATCAGTAGCAGGAGGGAAGGAAGGGAGAGAGGCAGGAATGAAAGGCCAGCTGGCTGCTTGGGAAGCACATCATCAGAATCAGCTCCTGTAAAATCACAGTGTCAAAAAACTTTTGGGTGTTTAGCATGTTGAATGTAACCAGGCCCTGGGGGAGGGTTTCATGGAAAGCTGCAGGATTCACTTTCTCATAATGCTTTGGTCCATGGTGTGGCCTAAAAGTCATAACCATGGTATTAGTCACTGTACAGATGTGACTCTGCTCCAGATGGAGTCACAGGCAAGGTGGAGTAAGTGCATGAGATGTGTAAGCATTCCAAGCTGTGATAGGAGCAGTGTTACAGAGGAGGATGTGCCTGTTGTAATGATCCTCATTTGTCATCCTGGGGCTCTTCACAGCTGGCTTTGTTTTGGATGCATTTTGGAGCAGGGCAGTTTGTTCCATCCAAAGGTGTGTTCTGTGACTACAGCCTGAAGTACCCTGCACAACTATTTATATGAATGATCAAATGAGATGCTTTGATCTTGTAACTAACTTTCTGCTTTGATAACCCGAAGATTCTCCTTTGAGTTTAGTGTTTTCTTTCTCCCAATCTTTTTTTTTTTTTAGGCTTGCATGTAAACAAATGTATTGGTTTAGATTTATGCCTTTGTGGTGATACTGGATGTTACTTGGCACAGTCATCCTTCTTTTCCCCCCCCCAATTCCCTCATGCAGTCCCTGCACTCCTTGGGGACACTTCCAAGTAAGGCAACTGATTCATTGTTAGTGGATTAAAAGTGGTGTGAGTGTGCAGACTGAACGTTGCTGTCAGAAGAGGTATCAATAGTCTGACAAGGAAGCTTTGTTGTGGGCACACAGTAGAGAGAACCTGCCCTCCCTTTTCTCTGTCCTTTATGGAGTGCTAACAGGTGCTGTGTAAGGACCCACAGCTAGTTTGGCTCTGCTCCTGTCATCTTATGCCGAGGCTAATTTGAGGTAATGAGAATCCAAACAGTGGTAATTTATTTGTTCTGCTGATGGTCTCCGCAGAGAGGCAGAACAAGATACTTTTAAATCTACATCACTTTTCAGTCAACAATTAGCATCTATCAGAGATACAGTGAAAAGCTTTATTTCAGCTAAGCAGTTTAAAAGAATTACTGTTCTTTGCACTTCTTGTTTTTGCAGCAGTTCACTCAGTCTCTCAAGAGAAAGCTTTCGTGAATGAGAGCATGTTGATCATAAAGCAATAATTTTGTGTTGTTTCTCTGAAACAGGGTATGTTTGACCTTGGGGGGGGTCAGGTGGCAGGGCCAGATGTTCCCATGTTCTCCCAGTTATTTTGACCTTGGGGGGGGTCAGGTGGCAGAGCCAGATGTTCCCATGTTCTCCCAATTACAGGAGGGAAGACTAGCTTTGTATCACTGTTTTGCTCACTCCTTGCCCCAAGGGGTTTGGCAAAGCTGTGCTTACCACCTTCTTCATATGGAATGGAGACATGGGGACTTGCTGCTGTTTCTAAGAGCTGGAGTTGCCCTGACCTTGGTGTGCACACATGCTGCTTTGCCCTGTTACTATCTAATCCAAGCAGGCAACTGGAAAGGACATGAATGATCAGGTGGAGAGGGAACCTGGCTGTAGCAGGGATGAAGCCCATGATTCCTGGTTGTCAGTAAAATGCTTGAAAGTTAATGCCCAGTTGATTCATAAAGTCCATAAGCACAAAGTTTTCATCTGACATGTTCCATGGGGAATGGGAATGGTCTTGGGATGGATAACAGTAGTGAGTCCCAGTAATCAGCTGACCTGAACTTTCCCAGAGATGATTAATATAGTTCACTGGCACTCAGAGCTGTATGGAGTCAAATACATTCTCTGTTTTCATTTGGCTCAGTTGTAGTGTTGTTGATACTGAATTTAGGAATATCAGCTTGGAATAGGGATGGCTGGTTAATGATGTTGAAGTGCAATGACATTTACAAAACAAAGACTTGGCTGGAGAAGCACACTGTGGTTTGAAGTAAATTGCTATATGAAGTGTAGTCACAATGCTGGAGATGAATACAGTCCAAAATTAATCAGCTAGTTAAAAAAAAGCCAACCATCAACAGCAGAAACCTGCCAACTATCACCACCAGTGCTTCTGGTTTCTGTTATTTACTGCTGGATTCTAGAAATGCAGAACTGTTATTTTAAATAGGTTTTTGTGATCCTGTACTACTAGGTCAACTATTCAGACAAATGCACACACATGGAACTATTGGTGGCTCTGTGTGTGGGGCTGTGGGTGTGAGAACACTGTCCTCATGCCTATGACACAGCGAGGCTGACAAACGCAGCCTTTCTCTTGGCTATTGCTGTTCTCTGTCAAAATGTAAATGTAGCTCTTAACAGGATACTTTGTATATCTTAAGCACTTTTGGGAAGTACTTCAATGTGTGTGTATTGGTGCTGGAGATAAATCTAGAGTTACAGAGGAGAGAAAATGTCATTCTTAATGCCACATCATACCAAAATAAGAGCCAAGAATGCAAGTGAGTTTATCACTGTGGCCTCTTCTGATCCTGCTAAAAAAAGAGTTGTGATTTCTAGAGATGTTGGAGGGGAAGGGAATTGTAGTCTCCGAAAGTCTTGACTAAAGACTGAGAGATGCTTGTTTTGTCTTCGGTCTTGGCACAGTTGGGCCACTTTGCCCTAGGTTTGGATCAGGTCAGTGTTTTAGAGCAGTGCAATATATGGAAGGGATGTTTTGCATCTACTCTTCAGGAATAAGTTTCCTCCTTTGTATTTTAGTGCTACCTGAAAGTTCATAAATGCGGTGTGCTTAGCATGCCATCAGTCTGGTGGAAGAAATTCATCTGGTTTCCTGTCACTGTTCATGGTGGATGGAGACACCAAAAGATGAGCAATTGTAGGATAGGAGAGCCAGAGTCCATTAGGAGTTACTATTCTGTGTATCCAAGGAACTTACGTGCCACAGTGGTGAAGCAATACCCTTGTAAGAGAGATGGTCTTCTGGTTCTGCCATCCAGGTTTATCCTCTCTGTTGCTGCCATGTGTTTCCCTGTGCTGTCCCATCTGGGGAGGCTGCAGGGCCACTGAATGCAGTCGTGACCAGTAAATGAACAGAGAGATATATCACAAGTATGAACATGTTTCCCTCTTACCCTGGAGAGTGATAATGCCAGAGCTTTGCAGTCTGTGCTGAGATGCACCCGTTATCCTATACTGCAGTTACCCCTTGTTGGGCTCACTGTCTGTTAATTCCTCTTTCCTCAGGTTGTCTTTTGGCTACCACAGGAAAACAGACAATGTTGACTATGTGCTGACAGCAATTTAATCATGCTTCAGGTTGCTTGCTTTAAACATGCTGCCTTCCTGTTTCATTGTGTCACTCCATTCTGAGGTTTTATCGTTTAAAATACAGTTATTGCCTGTAAAACTATTCATCTCTATGCCATGTATGGTTTTAGAGCCTAAGGCTTTGCTAAGACTTCAGTCTTTGTCTGCAGGTGTGGGTGAGGGGAAGGGGTGTTAAATTATTTGCTGTAATTGTCCTTTTCTCTGCAAAATAAAAAGTTTGCAATGTGCTATTCCCTAATGCTCTCACCTTTTATCTTCTGAATGTGCAAAATTAGAAAATCTTGGTGGTGTGCCAGGGACTGTGCGTAAATATTAACATTACATTGTGAATGATGATTACTGAACTCACTGTGCAGCTTGTGTGTTCTGTCTCTAAACATTTTGGATGGTGTGAGTTATTTTTTTGGCTGAAAGACTACCTGTGATGCTTTTCAGTAATCCCTTTACAGGAGTTATGTGTACACTTTTGTTAAGATTCTGGATTCAGATTAACTTTTTCATGCTGTACCTAACAAAAGAATTAATATATTTCTTACCCGGTGTCTTGTATTGTTCCATTTTTCATAGAAATTGGAATTGGTGTGATGTATTATCCATAAATAATTTAAGAAATTTGCTTTATTTCTATGTATGTGTACAAGCTGAAAATTAAACGTGGGAAAAACCAAATAAACCTTCACCTTTAAAACTTTTCTGTAGTGCATATTAGACTGAGTGTGTGCAGAAGTTCATCCTAGTCTCTCATGTCCTCTGTGTGCCTCTTGGTTTTTTCCATACTGTTTCATCTCCCATAGTATATGTTACAGAAAGGAAGTATCCAATGTTTTTTACTGTTTTCACTGGGTTTTTTCCAACTGTTATCTGAATCCTGCTGTGCTGAAAAGATAATTTTGCTAATGAAACTACTGATCACATTCTTTGTTTCCTTGATAGTGCTACCCTCCTGCATCTAAAATATGCCTTTCATCTTGTATTTTCCAATGTAACCCATGCTGCTGATCACCTGTGATCCTGATCTAAATGTCATTTACTGTCACAGGCCAGTGATGCAGCTTTTTTGCTTAGTAAACTCTCCAGATAGGTACACTTTTGGTTCTTCCTGTGCTATCTTTCACATTAGAGGAGTGTGAGCTGTGAAGCTGCTCCGTGCTTTCATTGTCTTTCTTTAAATGCCATTCTCAAACTCTCCTTAAGGTCACAATGAGCAGAATACTTTACTTGTGAAAGGCCAACCCAAAATATGCTGAATCTGCTGCTTCCTATGCTGACCAGGTTTCTCATGCTCTAGTCCCTTTCTGTCCTTCCTCCCCTCTGTGTATCTATCAGCTGTTTTCTGCCTTTGCTTTTATTGGCAGCTTTGAGACAGGCACCAGGATTTGTCCTGGGTCTCTACAGCACCTGTGATCCTGGTGTTTTGTTAGCATCCCTGATTCCTCTAGTAATGTAAGTTACTGTTAACCTTGGTAACTTTTGTGTGTTTCTGATTGCATTAATGTATCTGCCATTTGCATCTTGTCATTTGAGCAGCTTGGCCCAAAGAAGGAATTCTTCATCTTCAAAAGAACACAGGAGAAATTAAAGGGAAGAATAATGGAGAAAAATCACACTCCTTTGTCAGAAGACTCCAATGACTTTATGCTTTCAAAATAGCAAATTTAAGTGTAAAAATTAATGAAAATAGGGGAAACCCACTTAATTTTAGCCATGGAATGTAAATCACTGTCTTGCAAACCATATCTAGTAATGAAGATGTTGTCCACAGAAATGTTTATAGGATAACTAAAGCTAGTGACGATGTTGTTATAAGTAGATTTCTCCTTTAACATAGAAAATGTTACATTAAACCTTATTACTACATTGAAATGACCTTTTATCCAGTGGCAACTAATAGTCATACTTGGGAGTCACCAGCACTGTGAGTAGTTCCCTGTAGTAAGAGTTCCTGCATGTTGTATGCAGGTTTGATTTATGAAATAGTGTGCAATGTTGTCTCAGGAATACATAGGCAAAACTTTGCTTGTGGGTAAGTGGGTAATATTGGCAGAAACCTATGCTGGAAATGATTATGTACATTTTAAGTATCAAAAGTTTTTGACTAGTTACTCGAATTGCAGTGCTTTGACCGTTGAGCAAAAGTATTATGTCGTTTAGATATCTTTGTAACATTTCATTTATTAAATGCAGATTTTACAGAATAGTTTGCCCCAAGGCTTTAAAAGGGCAGTATAATTCCATGTGAAGTTCTGAGAGAAATATACATTAAATACATTGAAAAGGAATCAGCAAATCATCTAGATCAGGTATCATCCATTTAGCTTTTATAATTGACATGGAAACTTGCTTCCTGAGCTTGTCTGGCTGTGGCTGCCATTTGATGCCTAGAATGTAAGCAATTTGGGGCAGGGACAGTCTCTTCATCAGCTATTTATAACTGTTGCTCAGGCAATGTGGGTAGGGCATCTTGGAGCTGGAACAAAAAATCTAATGAACACACACATATGTGTCATGTGATGATGTGTTTGGTTTTCTTCTATCCCCATGTCCATATTTCACCTGTTGGTGGTTGTGCCTTTCCCTTTCTCTTTGTTCTTCTCAGTGCCTTGTCAGGTTGTTGACTGTATCTCCAGAGTGTGAAAGAACAGTGGAACTGCAGGCTAATAAATCAATGAAATGTTAGTGGAGACAGAAAGAAAACACAAAGATAGCTGGAGGGAAAGTGTTCATTCCTTAAAAAAAGAAAAAAGAAAGAAAACCAGGAAATTCATTATTTTAGGCCATTTCTATGTGCAAAATTTTATATGTTCTTTGAGCAATAGTATTGGTACTGTAATAGTGAAACTGTTGGGCAGTTCAGTGTAAAATAGGAGAAGAAACATTGGAGATAACTGAGTGAAAAAGGTTTGATTTACAGAAATCCTTCCTTCATTCTCACTGTTGCATTTGCAGACTTCAGAAAGAAAATGAGTGAGACTGCAAGGTTAAGTGAGCAGAATCTCAGAGCAAGGATGTTGAGGGCAAAACAATAGATTCCAACCCCAGCTCTGTGCCCCAGTGAAGGTAGTGTGGCATTTCAGTTTGCAGTGTGCTCTCTTCTGCCAGACATCCATTGGCTCTCAATGGATGAAAACTTTACTCAGGGAATTAAAACATTTTTTTTCAGGTTTACCAGGTATACACTTTGATTGGGTTTTTTTTTAACCTTATTTTAGGTGGCAAATATAAAATGTCTTAGATTGTTTCGGTATTTTTAGGAAAATAATTCATCTCTTATGCAGATGTATTTTGTTTTTACTTTTAGAGCAGTTTGTATATAGTCTTTCAGTAATGCTGTGTAACATAATGCATCGAGCTAAACTGTTATTGTTGTGTATACGTGTGAAAAAGAGGATAAAAATGTCTTTTCTTCCAGTTATTAACAGCAAATGACTTATTGCTGTTGTGTGGTATTTCCTTTCTGGGCTAGGACTTCACTGTGCTGTATATAAACTGCTATGACACTGTGCCAGTCCCAGGAAGATTAGAGTTACTGTAACACAAGAGACAGGAATAGAGACAGATGGAGGGTGCGTAAAAGCAATAGAATCATGTTTTTCCCTGTAAGAGAGAGCAGTCTGAGTGTTTATAAGCACGTTTGTCATGTTGGGATTTTTAGATCAGATTTCACAATTTATGTTTGATCTTAGTTCCTCGTTTGAGTGTTACTCTAGAGTGCCTTGGCCTCCCTGGTCTCCCATCAGTTTGAGGGCATTGTGGCTGGTAGGCTTTGAGGTGTACTTGATTTTAAGTGAGCTTATTCGTGTGAGCATTTACCTGCACACAATATTTTCAAAACCTTTTAGAGTTGTAGCAGACTTTAAAGTGCTGATGTGCTTGTTCCATGGTTGTGCTTGTGTTCCAGCCCCCCACAGCACACATGGACAAATACATAGATCAGTCCTTTTTTCATCTCTGTTGCTTCAGGTTTTCACCCTTTGTCCTTGATGCTTTTCCCTTAGGTGTCTCTCTTGGGGAGAGGAGAAGGAATGTATGAGCAGGGAATCTGAATGAGAGCAGTATAAGAACAGGATTTGGAAGTAAGGAATTTATGGGTCGTGTCTTCCCTGCATACTCCCAGATTTCCCCCTCAGTCTTTCAGGCCTATTCACAGCAACTTAAGGGTGGGTTTGTTCTGATACTAGAGGGTCCAACAGCTTTGCCCTGCTGACGATAACTACATCTGTTCTGAATCTTTAATCAGAAAGGAAGAGGTTTGAGATTGGCTCTCTTCTTTTTCCTGTATTAAGACTTTTGTCTTTGATGTACCCTGCTAAAGTTAGGATCCCTGCAGATGTTTGTGTTTGGAATGTAAGTATTGATGCAAACCTTAGTGGATTCTTATTAGAAAGAAGAGCTTTAAAGGTTCTTACCCTTTTTGGAGTGATTATTTTCACTTGTGAAACTTTGATTTGTGCTGTCAAATGCTTGGGAGAGCTTCCTTTAGCTACTTGTATTTGGAGTAGTTCTAAATGTACAAATGGAAAAAAACCCACATTCGCAGAATGTTTTTCAGTTTTTGTAATGTTTTAAATTTTATGCTCAAGAAATACTAATTTCTTCAAGTGTAGTCATCTGCAAAACAATGGTCAGAAAATGTGAAAAAACCCTAAGTTTGCTGCCAACAAAGTTAAATTTTAGGGGCATTAGCAAATGAATGTGAAATTAAAGCAACAGTAGCCCACCTGCAGGAGGGTGAATCCTTTTAGCTTATTTTGCTGTTGATTTTTGTGATTAGTTATATCAGTCTTCATGTAATTTCAGTACTGTTTGGAATAATGATGGAGTGTATCTATGCACTGGAAGTAAAGTGGCTTTGGTCTAAAAGGAGTTAAAATCCCTGGTAATCTTTCCACTGATTGAATTGAGCTTGGACCCTGGCTCCAAGGATAGAAGGGAACTCAAGCTTTTAAATTACAATGCCAAAGAAAAGGGGAGAGACTTCTGTTTCCCAAGTGAAGATTACTTCATTGGGATGTGCCATGGAGTATACTGTTAAGTGGCAAATGAGTGAGCCACAGTGGGTCTGAGCCAACTGAAACTGATTACTGAAAAACCTTTTCCTGGCAACCTGCAAAAATGGATTCCTGGGAGAAGGATCATTCCTTTGCTCCTGCTGGGAGACAGTACAAAGTCAGAAAGTGCCAAAAAAACATGTGAGATATAAAAAATGTTAAGTACTGATAGATACATATTGCAAAGAGAGGCAGGCACATGCTCTTTTTTTTTTGGATTTAATAATAAAATTTTTGGGGACTGAGTCCAGCATAGGAACTAAATACATAAGGAACCAAAATCCACTGTAGTCAGTTTTTGTTGAAAGCAGCATTTGGACTTGGGGGTGGGGAAAGACTATTTTTGCTGCTATATTTAGCATGTAAGTTATAACATTAAAACATCATTGTAATATTTTAAGGCTGGTTATCAGACACACTTACTTTACTCTTTGGTAGCAAAATGTGGAAAAGCTGGAGGAACAGTACTTTTGATATTAAAATATGCAAAATAAATTTTGCAAAGGGTATGAGATAAGGTGATAGACTTTGTTTCACTAGATTTGCAAATATAGTGGGAAGGAAAATGAACTGTTTTTCAGTTGGAGTCCTTCAGAGTTCTGTGTCTGAAGAACTTGGGTGTCAAAAGATTCCCCCTCCCCAACTGTACTTAATTCATCTAATAACAGATGACATCCTTCCCTATTAACCTTTCCTTTTCCAGTCTCCTCAGGCTCCCATCCTTCCAGCAAAGCTATTACTGTTCAATATCAAATCCATTTTGAGACATTTATGGCTGTTGTACAGTAACACACCTGACATCCAACTAATCCAGCTGAGCAGAGGCACAATCTCTGAATGCTGGTCCTGCAGCAAATGAGTCTGAGAGCTGTGGGCAGGGGTTTAAGGTGGAAGCAAAGTCAGCCTGTTTGCAGTGTGATCTGCTCATGGGGAGCTCTTGTGTGTGTGGATGCTGCAGTTCAGTCATTCTTTCTTGCAGACCTTAACCATTGCCATGTGCAAGTGGCATTTGACAGCACAGGTTGCCATTTCTTCTGAGTTTACTGTGAACTTCGGAGTGAAGGGGAATTTTTTAATGAGTCAGGTACAGTTCACTTGGAGAATAGGAAATGTAGATGCTTTCTAATGCAATATGAGGTTTGTCATCTCATTTTTTAAAAAGTCATCACAAAGCTTCCTCTCTTCATCCCCCCCCAAGTATGTTCATTAGGTTTGAGCAGCAAGATTAGCCTACACAATGATTTTGCTGTTGCAAAACGGAATACCTAAGAATTCAAGGACAAAGAAGACATAGGAAAAAAACTGTACGAAAAGAAATACATACCTACACATCTACCCACTGTGTGCTTAGAAATAATGTGCTGATGAATAGCAGAGATAAAATAAGCCCAGGTATGGCACAGCTTCAAGAAAAATGCAAAGAACTAATGAAGGTTTCTAAGACTTTTTAGCTATCTCTCTCTATCTGAAAACTGATTCTCTTCCTAGCTACTTGAAGGTGAAGTAACTTGAGTGAAGGCTTTGGAGTTGTACCAGGTATAACTGGTGTAAAGGAGAGCAGCATGAGACCCACAGTGATTTATCTTGTGATGGCAGAGACAAATCTTATCTGAAGATTCCTCGTTCTGTAGAGGATGAAACGTTCATTTTCCTGTCATCACTGAAGGCAATAGATAGTTTTATCTAATTTTATAATCTGTCTGAACAGAACAGTTTTGAGGCTATAAATGTTATTTAAGGATGTGCTTTCCTGTATTTCTGAAACCATCATCAAGGTCTTTTCCTCAAGCAGGCATCTCTTCCATAGGTCTGCTTTTGATCTTATTTTATGACTGATAGGTTTTATAGCAAGTTTTAGTGAGTTTTTATTTCAAGATCAATAAAACTGAAATAGCAAAAGTAAAAAGCAGGCTTATAGCCCACCCACTCTTCCCACCACACACTCAGTGATGCATCTGGTGGAACTGCTCTCATATCTAATGCCACCAGAACTTGTGCTGGGTTTTGTGGTGCAGCACAAAGGGGTCAGAAGGGAGCTGTTCTGGCCTTGGCATGTTGCTTAAAATCTCTGTAGTAAGATTACAGGCCTGACAAGATGGAGGCAGAGTCAGAAATGAATCTGCCCAATCTGCATTGCCTAAAAAAAGCCCCAAAAACCAAAACATGTCATCTAGTACCTCAAAATTCTGTAGACCTAGGATTTACTGCAGTGGATAAGGCTGATGGATAAGGAGTGGATTAAGGAGGCAGTTCCATCTGTAGTATCCAATCACTTCCTCTGTGTGAAGTGCTGGGGAGCCCCCACCTGTCTGCATTCAGGCCAGGGAGGAGGCTGCTCACTTCACTCAGAATGAATTGTCTTTTAATGCCCATTCTTGAAAGAGAAGAACGGATGTGATGTTGCTGTATCACCATGATTGCCTTGGTCTCCAGACCAGAGATCACTATATGATAAAAAACCAGGATGAGTTTCTGAGGCTAATAGCCCTTCTCTGGAGGTGCTGTCTGCACTACCCTGGATGGTGTCTCAGGAGAATTGCAGCTCTTCCAGAGTGTTAGAACAGCATTCCTTCCTCGGAGGTAGCTGCTGTTCACTCCTAACTGTGATGCCTCCTTTTCTTTAGTGCATATCCCTGTGTTTTTATTTTACACAGCAGAGCAGCCAGCTTGAAGCTGGCATTGATCTGAACACAGCACACTGTCATGCTTTATTTTCATGCCTCATTCTCTGCTGTCCAGTCACATGCTAATACGATGAGTGGAAAGGCTGCTTGATTGACCATCCCCTCTCTGTGGAGTGTCTCTCCTCTTTACAATGTGCTGTGGACTCACAGCCACATTTTGCTTTCAGTGTCCTGGGAGCATTTCTGTGTTCTGTGTAACCCTTCAGGACTATCATCCCAGATGGAGATGGGCTGGGCTCAGCCCAGTTTGCTCCACTGTGTCTGCAGCAGGTACATCATCTTGAGATGCTTGGGATACTCCAGTTCAGGAGGGCCATGCTGCACACTATAGTGTGTCTAGGGAATAATCTGAACACAATGTATTGTTGTAATTTTCTTGATGCCTTAGGACAACTCCTCATCCTCATCTTCCTCCCATAGCCATTCATGGTGACTCACTGACTCCACAGGTCAGGTTCAGTCCTGGATTCATCTGCTTTTAAGACAGACACATGTTTATGTTCTTTATTGGCTTAGGACCAAAGAATTCACTGTTCTGTGCATCAACTATTTTGATTTTGTCCAAGTTTTATTGGTCTGCCAGGATATGAGCTTCAACAGCCTGAGGGCTCTGGAGCGAAATAACTCAAGTCTATTTGCATGCTACCCTTTGAATTTCTCAGATTCACATGTGTGATAATTTGTTTGAATAAAAAATTGGTTATAAAAATGGAATTAAACCTTTATGATGACCTTTAGAGTAATTTGGGCATGTTCTCATCTTGGCTTGCTATTTAAAACTGATGCAGTTACTGATCCATGATGTGGGAAATGAACTTTATCTGAAACTATTTTAACATTTGTGTTGAGCTATAAGTGAGAAAAGCCTTTTTTTTGTTAGTATTTGGATGCTATTTCTGTTTTTTTTTGTTTTCAGTGTAGCTTATAAGCATGAAGAGCTGTGAACATGTATTCATTCTTTTATTCTGAACTTTATTTAGATTCTGTCTTTGGATTTTTCTTTGGCTGTGCTCCCTCCAAGGGGGAGGAGGATCTTGACATGTTGGTTATTGAAGAGTTTTAATCTTCAGTTTTTTTAGGCAAGTAATGAATCTATTAAATATGCATATTGTGTGAAACAAGATTGCAAATGTTTGACATCTCACTTGGTTTCCAGGAGCGTTTGGTGGTGTTGGGTTAAACCATATTAATTATAGGATGGATTTATATGTAATATTACAAGTGGCAATTGTAGCAAAGTACCATAAATACCTTTTACACTGGAAAACCATAGGATAGCTTCAGCTGTATCTTTTTTTACCAGATTCGATTCAAGTTGGCCTGTCTTAATGTTGCTTTTTTTTTTTTTTAACCTTGTAACACAGAATAAGTCCCAGAATCTATTAAAAATATTCAGTGTTAGGACACCGTGCAGTCAACACAAAATTATAGATCAAACTGAAATGTATGGCAGGGCCGTTACCAAACCATTCATGGAAGAATAGAAAAAGTGGAAGAATCACTTATGTTCTGCTTCTGTTTTGAAAATGTAAGTACTCATTCTGATGTGTACCAGCAATTGTGAACCCATATAATTTGTAAACCAAAAACTATGTGCCTTGTGATTTCATTTCATCTACACAAGGACATTTCCACATGCAACATCTTTACTCTTAAGGTCTGAACAAGGACCTTGTGTGATCTGTTGTGTAGCTGGAAAAACATACTGTGATAAGGCACATGGTGTAAGGTGGACACTATTGCTTATAAACTAAAGATCAGAATTCACTGAAACCATGTCTCTCTTTGGCTGGTGCCAGGGAAAATTAAAGAAAAGGCCCTCCTCCTATTTTGCTATGAAAAATGAAATCTTTTCCAGTCCACATTCTTCCAGTGTGGCATTCCTTTCCAAAAAAACCCATTCAGCATATCAGAGGGGCTCTGGGAGTTCCCTGCTGTCCCTGTGTGGGATTAGAGCCCTTCTATTTACAATTCATGAACTTGATTGAAATCAGAGCCAGACTGAATCTTAACTCTGTGAATGTTCTTGAACATTTCTGAAAATTGGATCTATTTCACCTCAGAACAGAACCAGTGTGCTTTGCAGTTACATCTCCTGTCAAAAGTCTCCTATTGATACTTTCAGAATTCCAGATGAACGTAGCTAAAAATCCCACCTAGGTCAGCACGAGCAGCACTTGGAATTCATTGCACTTTGGAGTCAAAATGCTGTCTCTGGGATATCAAAAGACACAGATGCTTGGTGAAAAGAAAACCCCAGCCCACAACATCTACTTCCATGCACACGTGGGAGTTGACATGCACATGTCAGTGTCTCAAACTGACCTTGGAGAGTTGCTCATTTTAGGCAGCAGAATTTCCTGGTGAAAAATAATATTTATTAAGTACTTTCCCAGTCATTTTATTTATTAAATCCATATTGAATGTATTTGCAGAATAAAGTGATTGTGGCTATACAGTGTAACAATGAGCTAGTCTAAAAAAATTTGAAAGAAAAAGGAAAAAAAAAAGTAGAATAAAGCTACTTTTGATAAAAGAAGCCAGATGGTGACTTCATATATTCTGGGGAAAGAAACCCTATGTAAATTCAATGCTCCTCATTGATTCCCCTTAGTGAAATTATATCTAGTGTTTTGATCCATTGCAATTTTTAATGCACTAACATCTTTTGGCTCTGGAGGCTCCTTATTCTTTGCAGACCAATAAATCTCTGACTCTGCTGCACTAGGTTGGTTTTAGTGTTTTTGGTTGTATGGTAACTCATGTTGCCTATTGATGATTTCTTTGGGTTTTTGAATGCATTCTGACAAATTCTGTTCATTCAGTACATCTTCTAATAAAACAAAGTGATGTCTTTGTTTTAATAAATTCTGAAGTGTGTTTTTAAATAAAACAATTTTAACTGTTTGGGTCCCAGTGAAAAAGAGACCGAAGACAAGGAGTGAGATCCTGATTACAGTATTGTTAAATCCCAGAGCTTTAAATATGACAAGTATGACAAGTGTGTGTTATGGCCTTAATTTAGATCTCTCAGCAGATGTATTGTACCTGTAGGCTCTGATTCTGTGAACACACATTGCTCTTGGAGACCAAGTTATGAGCACACAGGTGAGACCTCGAGAACAGGGTTTAGCAGCATGTCTGTTCATACTGTTGTCTACTCAAGTCCTAGTTTGCAGTTAAATCTTGTTCTTCTCTAAACTGGCTGAACTTAGTGGATGGCAATCTAGGTAGTGTCAGGTTTCACAATTCTTTTCTAGATGATGTCTTGAAAGAAAGATGACATGGTCACCTAAGGAATGCTCAGGAAGAAATCCACTCAGAAGTGCTCAGTGAAATGATCTTAGAGCTTTACCTCTTTCAGGTTTTCCATGTGCCATGTCAGTAGTGTGCATCTGTGGTGTGGGTCTGTCAGGTCAAATTCCGTGGTATTTGGGAAATTCAGCTTTACAGCAGCAGAGAAGTTTTTGGCTCTTTGTTTTCCCTTGTGTGTGCAGAGGCTAGAGTGTGCTGGGAGCGCAGTTGGAATCACATAGAGAACCACAGATACAGTCCATTTGCAAACTGCTGTTCAGAGCAACATAGTGGGATAGTGGCTTTTGGGACAGAGGAAGAATTGACTGACACTTTGAGTCTCAGGAGAAAGAGGAAGGAATGCCAAATCTCCCTAGTGAAGATTTGGATAAAGTAGGTGAAAGGTATTTCTGGAGGTGAACAGTTAACAGTAGGTGAGATCTTTTCAAAGAGAAAAAATCTGCTGAGCAAAGTGGGGTTTGGGCTCTGTGGGAATTTGAGGGCATTGTGGTTTGTGGAAGATGGGAAGGATTTTTCTCTTGCAGATGTAGAGGATTGTGGAGCAAAAAGCAAAGCTGGCAAGACTCTCAGTATGTGTGTTAATGATGTCCCTGAAGAGGAAGTCAGCAAGAATCCCATTCTCCTCAGTCAGAAACTTCTTATGCAAGAGTCAGAGCTTCCTGGCAAGAAGATTTTAGAAGGAAGGTGCTGTCTTCTGAAGTAGAGGCTTGTGATAGAAGTTTAAACCATTTATCCTCTTCCGTTTCAGTAGGAGCAACTTAAGTAGTATTCTCACAGCCTGATGAATTCTTCGCCTTGGTTTCAAGTGACATAATTCAAATTCATCCCTAAAAGTTATGTTTTGTGCATATAGAAGAGAGAACATTGTCAGGAGCTTGGTGCAGCCCAGAAGTAACAGACAAGCCCAAGAACAATCAGCCTTGGTTCCTTGACTCAGGGTTTCCCAATGAATCTTTGTCACTACAAAATTTCCACTTGACTTTGATTTGCCTACTGGTAATATCCTAGAGTCTGGGCTGCAGTACTGTTTGTTGTGGATCTTGCTTTTTCACTTTCCTCTTAAGAGGGCTCAGTGCTTCCTACAAGGAGAGAGAGGAAATCAAGTGTTCTTATTGATCTGACCTCATGGCTAAAATGAAGAGCAATCCATATTGGAAAATGGAGATTTTTAAAATCCTTGTGTATACACAGTTATGCTGTGGCAGTAAATGCCACGAGCTGTCAGTAAGGCCAAATGCATGTGATGATTCAAGAATTATGTGTATGCTGTATATCTTGCAGAGCATGATTGATAATGGACAATACTTTTTTAAAGAGAGTTCATTTTTCAATATCATTTTTCTTGTTTCTGTAAAAACCCCAGACATGTGCAGTGGTTCTAAATGGGCCTGCACTCCCTCTCAGCATGGCCATTTTCCCTGCTCCCAACCTCCCATATTTCTGTTTTAATAGCCTATAGAAATTGAACTGTTTTTCACTTTACACATCATTTACTTTATGCAGTGAATCACTCAAAGCAGCAATACTGAAAAGTAATGAGCCATTCAGATGATTTTTACTGAAATTAAGACTTCGCTACTGTGCTGTTAGTTTCTTGTGATTGCAAGTTGAATGCTTTTCTGATCAGAACAATAATCTTAGGAATGGAGTGTCCAGAGAAGGGCAGTAAAGCTGGAGAAGGGTCTGGAGCACAAGTCTGATGAGGAGCAGCTGTGGGAGCTGTGGGGGCTCAGCCTGGGGGAAAGGAGGCTCAGGGGGGACCTGATCCTTCTTTACAACTCCCTAAAAGGAGGCTGTAGTGAGATGGGGATCAGTCTCTTTTCCCAAGTAACAATTGTTAGGGCAAGAGAGATTGGTCTCAAGTTGTGCCAGTGGAGATTTAAATTAGATATTAGGAAAAATGTCTTCACTGAAAGTGTTGTCAAGCACTGGAACAGGCTGCCCAAGGCAGTGGGAGTCACTGTCTCTGGAGGGATTTTTAGAAGATGTAGATGGTTGGACTCGATGATCTTAAAGATTGTTTCCACCCTAAAAGATTCTTTGATTCTAGAGCATTAACAGCTTCAGGTCCCCATGCAGGTGCTAAAGCAATGCATTACCCTTCCTAACAACAAGATGATGTGTCTGGCTGCCTGAAGGACAAGGAGAGAACTCCCCCAGCAGCCTTCTGTTGATAAGCTTTGAACATTTTGGAAGAGCAAGCTGGACTTTTGCCCTTACATAATTATGGGCTAGCAAATACATTAAAAAAATTAATGAAGACACTGATAATATAACTTCCGGTTTTTGCCTCTTCACATGAAAGCAGAGTTTGTATTGTGGGCAAAAATCATCTGATGCTAGAGATCATTGGCTCTTGTACATGTCCATTTGGAGAGCTGTTGTTAAGAGTCATGGCTTGTGACCACATCCCTACAGTGCTGAACAAGTGCCGAGATTTTACAGGGAAATTCTCTGTGGTAATTCTGGTAGCCTTTAAGGATAAATAGGGTTTTTTATAAATATGTATCTACAGGAAAGGATGAAACTGTCTGTAGATGGATACAGAAGATGACCCCATCATAATCGAGTTCATGTTGTGTTTTCTGCCTAGCTTCCTCATACAGAGCCTGCTCTTCCTGCCTTGGAAAGTGAGCTCTCAAATTAATCAGAAATCTCAAACCCAAGGGATAAAGCATAAGGCAGGAGATTGGCATAGTAATTAGGCAGTTGGAACTCTTTATTGCTCCACAGAGCTGGAATTTGTGAGAGAATTCATGTTACACTGCAGACATCAGGGCTTGCAACTATGCTGAAAAAAAGATGACATTTTCAGTTGTCCACAGTGTTGAGTTGCAAGGAATTTGTCCAACACAAGACATGTCCTAGTCAAGAGAATGAACAAATTTCTACAGCTTAAGGCAAGGAGGTGTGTACTGGTACAAGAGCAGTTCTGAGTATATTGAGTGTCAGATCGTTAGTCCTGCTTTATTTTCGTGGTAGTATGAGGAAGTAATATGAATAAGTAGGGTTTTCTTTCAGCTTTTTGCGCTAGTTAGCTTTGCTTTTTAAATACTTAGAGTTTTGTATGCAGTTGATACAGTGTTCCCACATCTGATGTCTGCTATTGAGATGATTGATTGATGTTGTGAATACCTGTGACCAAGAGCAAACTTTGTTTTGTTTCAATACAATATATCTGGGAGAATATTGTTATTAAGTTGGAGACTGTTCCACTCCAGGTGTAATGTATACAGTGTGGATGGGCTTTGATAAAGTTTTCAAGGCAATTTAGTTTCTTTCATCTCAGATGTAAGCAGAAACAAATGTGTAGAAATCCAGATCTTAAATGTTTAATTTATTATAAAATCTTTCCAGTTTTGGTAAAGCAGCTTTAATTTATTGGGTACAATACAGGTTTCAGAGAATATGCAATGAAATAAACACATTGATACTGTGTTTTAAAAGAGAGCAGGAGGTGCCCACCTAGCATTGCTCTTCTAGGAAACATCAGCACCACCCTGGAGTAGGATGCAATAGCTTTGAGGAAGTATAATAAGTATCTCTGTAAGCTTTAATGAAAAATCCCAGGGGTGATTTTGTGATTGCTGGGTATGTGTAATTAATGAAGAATTCCAGGTTGTTTTTACAGGGTTTATTTAATCTTTCATGTGCAGGAAGTAGAGATGGTGAAATGTTGTGTTTTCTCCTGTTACAGTAGCTCAGATCCTGTTGTTGCTCACTCGTGCTGTGTGTGATTATGTATGCACTGTATGTAGATCTGTCGAGCTCTGCTGAGCTTCTTGTAAAGAATGGGAACAAATTTCCTTCAGAACCAGGGCTGTATTTGCAAAGGTAATGCAAAGAATGAAAGAGCATGAGGGTGAAAGAAGTGACAGTGAGATCTGTATGCAGTGGCCAGCAGTCAGTCACTCCTTTTATGGGCTGAGTCACACTGAGTTCTTTGAAACAGTCTGCAGTTGGCTGATGGCTAAACCTCTCTTCTTATGCAAGATAAATTGCTTTCTTCTAGGAAACATTGTTGACTCTTGATACTGTTCAGTTATTAGAGGAGACATTAATACAGCATCACACTTCATGGTGCTTACACAGACATGTATTCCAGCTTTGTGATATAAGCTCTCTGTGTTGTAAATTTGAAAGCTGTGGATCTGTTTTGTTTAGCAGAACAGGTTGTCAGAACGCGCAGTTTAAGATAAGGTTGAGTGTGAGTAATTTGGACTTTGTATGTATTGAAAATGAGATTGAAATGCATTTTAAGTAAGGGCATACCTGGGTTTAACATTGTTGAGGGCAGACCTAAAGCACAGATACCCAAAGTCATCCTGCATCCAGTGGAGATGATATGGTGCTTTATTTATTAATGGTAAGATATTTATGTTGATTTTTTTATTTAAAGTTACTTTGCATGTTTCTGTTTGTGGCCGTTCAGCTGTGTGACCCAGAGGAGTAATTGAACACAGAGGCTGTGCATGGCAGCTGAGCAGTCAGGAATTTAACGTGCTTAGCAGTGTGAGGCATTCACTGTCACTAGTCCCTTTGAAAATGTTAGGCTGAGATCTTTTGTTTTTCATGTACAAGTATAGACCTGATAAACAGCAATCAAGGGGTGTTACCACACTTCAGATACTTTACACTGAGGCGAAGTATCTAAAGAATCCAGTGTGACATAAGTTATTACTTGAATTGTGTGCAGAATTTTTGAATAAAAATGTATTCCCTGAATGTGTATTATGTATGTAGAAATGGCATGGGCTCAGAGTTGTGGCAGGAGATTCCCAGAGTCCTGAACAACCAACATAATTCAGCTTGTGTTTAATTTAGTGTTTCCATCAGTTTCGAAGAGATCGTCTGCATTCTCAAAATCACGTTCAAACTTAAAGAACTTCACCCAAGGTAAAGTGAAAACTAAGAAGTTGATCTGCCCTGGTATAGGTCATTACTCTGCAAACTTGGTCTCTCTTGCTTAAATGATGCATTGCAAGTTGTACATAAGGGAGACGTAAGTACTTACAGTAGCTCAATAGGAGATGGTTGTGTACATATGGATTTGATAAATGGTCATGAATTAACAAACATTCATTCCAAAGGATCTGTTCTCCATAATATTTTTCCATGAGACTTAGACCATAATATGACTGAAGTTCAAACATTCAAGGGATTCCCAGAAAAACAAACATTATTTCCTCTTCCAAATCTTCTCATCAGAGTGTTGTTTTCCAACACTACACTGTGTTCCAGCACAGCAGATGTTTAACAAAAGGACCAAAAGTGTTGTCTTTGCTAGTGATACTTTGCAAACAACAAGGTCCATTTACAAGATGTTGTCTTTAACAATTTAATCGAGTTCAAACCAACAAACAAGGCAATGTATCTAGTAGCCAGGATTTTGAGGTAAAATTCAGCCTTTCAGAAAGACTCCTGTATAGAGGTATTAGATGCTTTTAATAGTATGTAAGAATTTCAGATGATAGGAGGCCTGAAAGCAGAGCACTCTTTGCTTCTTACACCCAAGCTGCTGGTTCTTGCTGCTGTGTTGCCTCCTCTGTTGTGCTTGCACAGGTACTTGTGCACACGTACTGTGAACCTGTTGCTAAAGTGCCAAAACAAATGCTTCTCTTTAAGCCACATCAGGACTTTGATAGTACTTGCTGTGGCCTTGGACTCCTCACAGGCAAAAAGAACAGTATCATGAAGTCCTGGTGTGGATGTGCAGTGCACTGAGAGTCCCTTAGCAGGAGCTTACTTGGCTCCAGGCACCTTCAGTATCAATAATACAATGAGTGTCCCCTCAGAAGACTGAGATACCATGGCTGATGTGTCTTGAAGTCACACTATAGGATGCTGTGTGCTAACTTTCGTGTCCAAAGCCTTAATCTGCTGAGGCAGAACAGTTTAATTTCTCTAATTACTTTTCTAACATCTAGTTGAGTTTAAGATTTCACCTGTGTGAGTTTTTCTAAGAGGGTTTGCACTCATAAAATCATGTCTTATAAAGTCAAGCCAGGAGTCTCATTGACATTATTGCCATGACCACAAGGCAGGTTCTCATGTAAAGCTACCATCCAAGAGCACATGCTTATTTGGAGCCAGCAATTTTGCCTAAAATATTCAACATGATCACCAAAGGCAGGATACCCCAAGAAGGCTGGTAGGTTTTGCAGTCTGTGGTCTTCAAGAATTTCCTAAATCCATACAATAGTTTTGAAAATTGAACTTAGATGTCAAAAGTTATGTTAAAAATGTGTCTTTATTTCAATTGTGACAGTTTAGTCTAAAAATAAGTTTAATGATGTTTTCCTCAGTGATTACAAAACAGAGGTGTTTTTTCCCTCCCTGATAATACTAAAGTAATTATTATTAAAAGCACAAGATGTTAGGCCACTTTAATGCTTTTAGTTTTACCCCAGTTACACTTGTGTGTGGAGGTGAATGAAATACCTCCTTTTTAACACTTTTGGGATCAGGGCCTCAGTTCTGAATATTGTCAGCTTTGATTATTCCAGGTGGTAAAAGGGTAAGTTTATAACCCAGATAGGACAGATGATTCAAAACACGTGTAGTTTAGGTTGTGAGAACATCTACTGAGGATGTAATGGGGAGAAGAAGGGTCAGTGACACCATTGCCTGTGGTTCAGAGATCTCTCAGCTTGCACTGACCTGATAAAGTCAGTCTGGCAGCACAGCCACAAAATAAATGCAGCTGTATTGCTTCCAGACACAAACTGTCTCGTGCAGAGTTAACTTGGGTGTCATTCTCCTCCAGGCATGAGGAAGCTGCAACCTTGAAAAGCCACCAAAGGGTGATTGAAGACTAATTTTTTTCCTCTGTGGAAGCTTAAAAGCTTTATGGAGGTACCTCAGCAGCAGGATGAAATATAAGTTAGTTCTTTGTACCAGCTGTAGTTGATTTGCTAACACATCAGTTTTCTAATTACTTTTTCGCAAAGCTTCAAAATTATTTAAAGCAATAATTTATAATTATATGAGCATCAGTTGATTGAATTCAGTATTTTACGTCGCTTGAGTATTCTATTCAGAGTAGGACATGCAGCCACTTGAACTGCAGCACTGGGTTTGCAGAGTGCCTTAGAGCAGGTCATGTTCTCCTTTCCAGCCAGCCTGGGAGGTGGGGCTGCTGCAATAGGGCGGGGTGGAATAGGAAACTGCACTACATATTGGAGTTGTAGCTTCCAACATGTACTCTCAGCTGGTACTATCAGTACAGACTGTTATGCAGACCTGTCATTGTTTCTTTCATCAAGAGGATTTTTAAGTCATGTCTTTTAAATACCTTTTTCTGGGACAAATACCTGAATTCTTCCAGCTTTATAGCTGTGCTGACAAGAGTTTAGTTTGTTTTGGGCCTTTGCTTTTTGCAGTAGATGTCTGCCAAGGATATGTTCTGTTTGCATAGATTAAATTTAGTGCTGTCTTCCTTATTTTATCCCCTAGTAAGAAAATGTGGTCTGGTTTTGGCAGTCATTACTGTCCTGTGTTTCTGTCCTATACTCTCCCTTTCTGCTTCTGTGTCTCTGTGAATTTGCTTCATTGTTTTCCCCTCTTTTTTTCTGTCCCTGTGACAACTCCAACTCTCAGCCTATACAGCATCAGCCTAGTGCTGTGTGCTGAAGACAGATGGTTCTGTTGGTTGTGTTGATAGACACTGTCAAGGGCTTCAGTACACTGCTGCAGACCAGGGGAAGGAGCATAAAATTCATGTCTTCAAGCCTTTGTGTCAGGCTGTGCATGGATGAGATAGTTACATGCTCTTCATAGCACTTGCAAGGTTGTTCTTTATTGCCATGAAGGCTGGAAATGATGTAGAAGTGGTTAGATACTGGAAAATTAGGACTATGGCACACAACCTGTGTTCATAGGAATCATATCCTCCTGGAAGTTAGAGTCAAGCAAACACAGATTTTGATGAAGTGTAAAATCAGCTGAGATCATTGTGGAATTACTGTTTTTAATTGATGCACATTGCATTATTTCTGTTTAAGATAAGATTTGGTGCAAAGTATTTGCCCACAACCTGCTTGAGATATCCTGTGAACTTAGTACATGCTTTGAGCCTCCTTTCAAACACTTGTCAGCAGAGCTTCATGCCCTGGTAACATTCCTGCCTACAAAGTGAACAGCATTTCATTATACAGGTTTTCAGTTCAAATAAATACTTGGTATCAGCTATGCCACTAAATGGTAAGAAAAGTAATGTGCCTTGTATCAAATGTGATAATGTGACAGTGTTTAGTGAGTTGAGCAGTGTGTCACAATGGGAAGAGATTGTGGAGTTGCTCATAGGCATGAGATCACTGCATGACATGGGTTTGTAGCCCACAGGGGCATTCTTTCAAACAGACCATCTGCTGTATTTCCTAAACTGTGGATTCTGGCAGTGTCCTGATATTTGGGGATGTGGGTCACGGGACACAACAAGGACAACAATGGAAACAAGGCACAGAGCATAGTGAGGGAGACAGTGTTGAATTCAGTAACTGTGTTTTCCAGATTCAGCATTGAGGTGTGCAGCTAAGAGTCATGTCCAGAGATGCCTGAGTTGAAGGAGGAAGTGCCAGGGAAGGGAACTGGTGAAATGAATGCCCCCACAGCATACCTGGTTGGGTTGATAGCAGCCTAATGGAGTGTCTGGCCCAAAGCCAACCCTCATCTGGTGCACATCAGCCTTGCACCCCGGAAATCAGTGCTGCTGGGCAGGTTTGCTGCCATCTGCACCCAAGCTCTAAAGCTATATTCACATTTTGTCTTGTTTAATTATGGAGAGAAGAGGCACCTTTCTATGAGTCATAAT
The DNA here is from genome assembly GCF_000695815.1 of Acanthisitta chloris. Taxonomy (NCBI): domain Eukaryota; kingdom Metazoa; phylum Chordata; class Aves; order Passeriformes; family Acanthisittidae; genus Acanthisitta; species Acanthisitta chloris. The sequence continues at coordinate 220,146 of NW_008692854.1, read as the reverse complement.
CTCGTCATCTTTGCCCAAGATGCAGCTGAATTAATTGTGCATTATTGATGTAATTAGCTTTATTAGGGAAATGGATTTGTTTATTTTGTAGTGGAGAAAGAGTACAAATGAAAAATATTTTTAAACTGGGCATGTTTCCAATGCATTTTATTCAACTTTCTCATCTTTCAAAATCTCCGGTTTTTCAGTCTAAGCACTCCTGTTTTTCTGTCTTTAAAACTTTTATTTGCAACCTGACTTAAACGTGTGCTAAATTACTGCTAATGTTGATCTTTCATTGTAAACCCTTAGGAAATCTAAGTTGCATTTTTAACCCTTTTCAAGCTGTCAACCTGCAGCTCTCTAGACACTTGTAAACGGAACATTTTTATTAAGTACCTTATAAGAGATGTTGTAGAACCCTCTAGGTCATTTGTTAAAGATTTGCTGTGCTTGTTGTTGGTGATGGGAATTGGAAAGAGTGATATCATGCTGAGAAATGCTGGAGGAGGAAATTAAAAGTTTATTGTTATGTGGATCTGTTAGAAATGGGTCATGTGGAGGTCTAAGATCTATCTGAAATGACTTTGTGAAGCACTCCAACCAAGGTGATTTTTTTTTTTCTTACATAAGGAATATTTTTTTCAGGTTTTCTCCATGTTAGGGAGCATATCTGTAGTACAGGCAGACTGTATTAACACTAAGATTGCCCAGGTAAAATCTGGAAAACTTGGGAAGGGAAATGGGTTCCCAGAATACAAATTTGGCAGTATTTCACATCATCTGAGCTGTGTGTTATTAACTTTACAACATGAACAGGAATATATTGTGTTCTACCTCAGTTCTTTAAATTCCTGTTTCTTACCTGGGGCTGGATGGATCTACACAGCCCTAATCTTGCTTCTCTTTGAATAGGCTTCTCTGGCATAATCAAGGTGTTAAGGTACTTATTTTTCATATTAATCTTGCAGGACTTGATTTTAATTAGTCTACCAGATGTACTTTCAAGGAACATTATTAATCTAAAAAAGGAACTAGCAGAAGTGAAGTCTGCTCTGTAGCAGTATTTTCCTCAAGGTGTTACTGACTGTCCCATGGAGGTCATGCCTAGAGTCAGGTCCCAAGGAGCAAGGGGGTTCACCTTGTCTCAGGTGGCTGAATGGTTGCCTCACACAGGGCTGGGCACTTTGGGGTTGAGCCATGTGCTGAGGGGGCTGTGTAGTGCTGGAGCTCAGCTACATGGTTCCAGTTGGATTCTGGATTACATCTTTGGGAGTTTAGGATAGCTGACCCTACTGTGATGATGCTACCAGACAGCCAAGCAGTTGTTCTAGTTGAGCCTGACTCCCATTAGTTTACTGAGGACAAGATTTTCTGACTAGTAAATTCTATATGGGATTAATTATTAAATGTGAAGTTTTTAAAAAGAGCCTAAGAGAATTAAGTTCCTGGTTTCATTAGCCAACTTTTAAATAATCCCAACAGAAAAGCCTGAACAATCCTCTTTCCTTAAATTCCCTTGAAGACATTCAGTTGCAGAATAGCATCTTTTCAAAGGGTTTGCAGCTTTTTTCTCTTGGCAGTCACTTTACACACAACAAGGTCTTCGAGTTCGTTCTAATTAAAGCATCTAGTTTGATAGCAGGAAATAAAACACCTTTGTTATTGTATGCATTTGTACAACAGAATGTAAGAGAAAAATGTGCCAGTGAATGAATAAATGGTGGCAAGCCTCTTCCAAACAGAGAACGGGAGGATAAGGTCAGGATGAAATGTGCAGTGATTCTCATTGCCACACTGGTAATGCAAGATGAAAGAAAAAAAGAAGGAAAAATCTAATTGCTAGACTGAAATCAGTGAAGTTAGAGAAGGATTGGATTTCATATGCTTCATTAAGTGAGGGGAAGAAAGCAAGATGCAAGTGTAAGTAGTGCAGTTAGATTGAAGATGTATCATATGCGTTACCAAGTTCCTGCATCCTCCATCCAGTGTTGCCAGCTAACTGTTGTTCACAGTTTGCAGAAACCATTTCAGTTCCTCACTCAGTTACTCATAATTTGTGTCAGATCAGTGGATTTCTGTCAGTAATGATCACTGTATTCCTTGGACTGGTTTTTGTCACACAGTGGACACCAAAGAGCAGTCAGGATAATGCAGGTAGCATGGCATTTCCAGTTCAGTCAGCCTCACTTGGGTAAGCTATTGCCATTTCCATCTCCGGCTTCATTTTCTAAGGAGATCAGTTCCATTTTTATTCTCACCAGACTCATCACATGTAACTTGTGTGAGTTGGTGGCACACTTTCATCCAGCACTGTTATGGAAAAGAGACAATGTGATGTGGACCTGTTGAGGGAACTCACTGCAGGAGTCACCTGCAGTGTATGTGCACATTGTTCTGTTGTTGGGCTCTTCCTCCCAATGCTCAATAAGCAGGTCAAGTACAGATGGGAGGGAGGTCCATTTCTTCTTCATGGGTTTTTTGGGGTTAAAGACCTCCTGAAATTGGGGAAACCATATGGTCTGAGGAGTTGCCTAGCAAATACCAGTAGGTAATGTGAGGATGCCTATTGCACAGTTTTAAAAATCTATAGTTGGAGAGATAATTAATTGATAATTCCTCCCTCCTTTCTCAGGTATGTTTTGATGCAAAATTCAAGCAGCATACACTACCAGGTCTCTTACACCAGAATCATTAGTGTTTTCCATAGTGATGTTTTACCATTCTTCTGTGGAGGACCAGAGAGGATATGGTTATGCCAGAGAGTTATCTTCTGTGAAACACTTTTTGTTTACTCCCTGGATTGCTTTTTTTTGGTTTTGTAATAAAATTCCTAAACCTTGCAAAGCCTTAAAGTAATTTAATACAGATTGTAAAGGAAAAAAGCATGGGATACTTGAAATGAGCACAGTGGTGTAAGAACACTATATAGATCCAGTTGGATTAGTCCAGCTAATCCAGTACTGATTAGAAAAGATTATACATTTGTTTGGACCTGTCTATGGATTAACCTGGCCAGTTCAGGTTCATCAAATTAGACATTATTCTTCTAATTGGTCCTTTAGTTATACAGCAGATGGCTAACATTCACCTTAATTAGAACATGGCCTTTTAGTTGCCATTTCAAAGTATGGCAGCTGAGCTTCCTCTGACAGAAAACCATGAAAATTGTAGATGATGTGCATTTTTTCTAGATACTAGTGAAAACTTCATGTACTTTCATGAGAATTGAAGCTCTTTTGTGGGAGATACTTTGGTATTATTTTCCTTCTTCCTTTTTGTTTCGAGGATGCTCAGAAGGTATCCTTGCTCCCTAATTTTTTCTTGTCTAGTTCTTTAGTGTGAAAAACTCCTCACCACTTGATGAAACATTAATATTTCTGTTAAAGTGCTTGTACTTTAGAGCATTTTCTGTAGTCCTTTTGTTAGTAAGATTGGGTTTTTTTGACGGGTTAACCAGTAAAAAATATTTAGTTTCTCTCAAACCCACAGTACTTAAAAAAATAATTCTATGTGATTTAAACAAAATAAGGACATAAAGAGGTATGTTTTGTCTCTGACAAACCCGTATGGTGGGCGTGGGGTATACATGGTGGGAATGTCCATGGAAATACCAGAAGAATCACACTTGTGGTTTCAGTTGTGGTAGTTATTGTCACTCTCTGGTCATGGGTTTTGTGTAAGGCTATGCTTGAGCAGTCAAGTCCTTCTAGGCCTTTGGCTTTCTCAGGGGCTGTGGTTTGGTACCATGTTCTTCTCTTCCTTGGATCATGTGGTTTCCATGTGGGCTTCCTCTGCCAGATTCTTGGCATGGTGTGGCCCTGAGCTTCCCTGGCTTTTCTCGCTTGCCTTAAATCTGATGTGCAGTCCCTTGTCTTTGTTTGTGATTTATTTCATTGCTGCAGGCTTTGGCCATGACATCCCAGGTTACAAGCTCGGGCTAAAATTCCTGGAAATGTCCATCATGTTATGTCAGAAGGTGGAGAAGTTAATTTACCAATGTTTTGAAATGTGCTTGTTTCTTTGTGAATTTTTATGACCCTTAATGTGTCGACATTTGGTAGATTGCTTTGATGTACTGTCTGCAAAGATAATTTCTCTAACGGGGTTTTCAGCATAGCATGGAAACAAGTGAAAAAACCAAAACTCTGCATTTATGTGTCTGTTCAACAGCAAGTAATTCCTAGTAGTACCAATAAGCATTGTGTGCATACAGGACCCAGTTTTTATTTTCATGGTAGTGAATTGACACCCTGAGGGCAATTCCTTAAGTCATAACTTTGCTTTTTCTCAATCATTATTCACAAGAGCTTGGCTAATTTCAGTTGGGAATGAATGACTGGCTGTGCATTAAGTAAAAACTGGTTGAGCACCACTGGGATTAAACCACTGGGATTAGTAGAAGCTTGTAAACGGCAGTTGTGTCTCATTAACTTGGTAATTTTTAAGCTTTTCTCACTCCTGACGATTCTCTAGTGCAGGTGTAGGGTTTTGAATAGTGAACTTGAAGGCTTCTGATAATAGACTTTTTCTTATTTAAGCTCTTGGACTCCTGTAACTGGTTCGTTGATTCTCCTCCCTTGCCTTCTTTCCAGTTTTCTGTGGATCTATAGAAACTGTTGCTGTAGGCAGATGTGTCTGGGGAATTTTTCATTATGCTGTTGTAAGAGGTAAAAATCACATAACATTTTTGGAACATGTTTTTTGCATGGGAGAGACTCACGTGCCTCCTGTGTCTCAGATTTCCTACCTGAGAGCTGGGGACAGGGTGGGGACAAGAGTGTAGTACAGTGTCTTTGTTGCTGGTATAACCTGAGAGCTGCACCATTAGGGCCTTCTAGAGATCTTGGCCCCTTTCTGGTTAAGATTTATTAGTCTGTGGGGTTTGCTGGCTGCCTCCTGGGCCTCCTGCATTGTGTGGAGTTTGCATGTGCCTTACCCTTTCTGCAGGTGAACTTTCCCATGGATGTAGTTGCTGTGCCAGTGCCTGTTCTGTCCGAAATAAGCCAACTCAGTTTAGGCTGATACCAGCCAGGCTGATTTCACTCAAGGAGGTGTATATTTCTTAGATTCAGGAGAGATAGTGTGGAATTACAATTTAAAAGTTCTTAATTTGTGGTTTAAATGTGGTCAGTGCTTTAAACCTCTCAGGTGGCACAAAGGAAGCCAGCTACTTTCACCAAGGAATTTCAGCTTGTATATATAAAGATACATATTTCTGTCTTCTGGTGACTTTGAGCCCTTCATTTAACTATTTCTTAATTTGTGGAGGGATGTGCTTACTGAGGATGTCTTAAATGATTCTTTTTGCAGGTATAATTTGTGAGGTGTGATGGGTAGGGGGAGGTGAAGTAAAAGTAAACATCCCATAACCAGTTTGCACCATCCTGCCTGGGGCCTTGAGGTTGGTTGTTGTGAGAAATGCTTGAGAGAGGTTCAGAGCTTTGAGCAGGCCATGTACAAGTTCTCCAGCACTGGCATTCTGGCCACATAGGACTGATTCCAGTTCCTCACAGGTGCCACAGCCCAGCAGGCAATACCACCCTTGTGTTTGGAAAGCAGTGGTGGTACTTGCATAGCAGGCTTTGTGGAGAAGAAAGCCATTTCCAGAAATAGTAAAGTGTAGGAGAAGTGATAAATTGTCTTAAGGCTTTTTGTCAAAATATTTTTTCCATGAACAGTGGCATTTGAGTCAACATGTGAAAGTGTTGTTTTGTGTTGAAGATGTTTATAAACATAAGTGTTTGCAAAGCCAAAATAACTTCTGTTGGAAGCTTAAGAAATGTTTTGAGCTTTAATTGTCACTGAGGATGCAGAAGGTGTTAGTGAGAAATTAGAAGAAGCAAACAAAAGCCAACAGCAACCACTTGGTTTTCTGAGGAGAAAAAAACTAACTGGGATTTTAAAACTGGCTCAGTTTCACTTGGGAGTGGGTGAAAGGAGCTGAAGCTTTTGCTGCTCCTGGTTCATCAGCTGAGGTGAAGTACAAGATGTGTGTGTAGTGACTTTTTCTTTTATTTCAATTTTTCATTCTCTGCTTTCCTTCCTACTTGCATCTCAAGTGCTGAGGAGGAAATTAAATCCTGAGATTGAAGTAATAACTGAACAACACTGCATTTGTACAGGAGAGACTATATGACCACAGGGAAAAGAACCTTAATTGAAGTGATGCTGTTTCTAGATTTCTCTGTGATACCTATGATGAATCTTTTATTTTTCACATTTTGTTTTACTCTTTGTTATTCTTTTGTGGCAGCAGGTTAATTGCTAGCCTGGCAGCAGAAAAATATCTCACCTGTCAGGAAGCTGGTGATAGCAGAATAAGGCTGCAGAATAAAAAATTGAGGAAAGCTCAGAGTACTGTTTCATGTCTATACAGTAGCTGATTCCAGTGAAATTACAGAAGTTTTGGAAACATTTAAGGAGAAAATGACCTCAGGTTTCATATCTTAAATACATTCTGTAGGAGTCCATGTCATGGAAGTGCTCACAAACACCTTCAGTTGTGTATACATGTGGGTAGTCCCTTTGGGTGCAGTAAGGCTAGTTATAAATAAAGATTGCATAATTTCTTAAGCAATTCTTAATTGCTTAATATCTTAATTGGAGGATTAAGATTGGGGTTTTTTATGTTGCAGTTTGGGCCTGTGTAATACAGGTGTTTACAGTAAGGGAACATTGTGAACTCAGAAGTTGTTTTGTTAACTTTGTGCATAAGACAGTCAGCATAGAGTGTAAAGGATTTTGCTGCATAGAAGGAGACCCCAGCTAAGAGGTGAAGAAGGTATGTTTTACCCCAGTTTTAAAGAAATGTGAGCCCTGCTGACCTCAAGGTATAACTATGTATCAAAGGAAATGCGGGAAGATGATGCAAATGTGTAGTTAAATCACTAATAGAACTGTGTGTGACTGTGTGATGTGGGAACAGTTCTGCAGGCAACAGGCTTTGCATTCTGCCAACAGAGATAACAGACACCTCATAAAATGCTAGTGAGTATTCACTGTGGCCAGATAAGAATTTGACACTTACCCTCCAAAGCCCCACCTTTCCCTATGTGGTATTGGAATCCTGTTTCCAGTCAATCAAGTGCAGATGTGGCCATACTGCTGGGGATCTTTGGGAATGCCCTACTTTGGGAATGTCTGCTGCTTGTGGTTTATTTGCTTGGCTCTAGATGACATGAAAGGATCCGTGACCTTGTTCCTATGTAAGGTTATGCTGTTGGAAGAGACAAACAGTTATAATTAGTTGATTAGAGATGATGGCTTATTCCATGCTGATGCTTGTTCCTCTTTGAGTGCCTTCTATATAACAGTTCATGTTTTGCTGCAGTTTCAGTGTTCTTGGAAAAAGCTTTTTAACACCAGCAGCAAAAAATGATTGACACAGCTTTTTTATCATCAGAAGATGAGTTTAGTTCTGTGTTTTTGAATGAAGATTTCCAGGAATGCATCAAAAGGAAATAGCTAGAATTCTCAAAGATGTTGCCACTTTTTATTCCCAAAGCCAGTTTTGATTTCTTATCAATTCCTGTGAATGGTGACAATGATGTTTGATCTTTGGGGGTGACCTCCAAGCTAACACTTCTGTGTTTCTGTGTGCAGAAACAAATGTTCTGTTCTAGGAATCCTGAATGTTGTGGGAAATACCATTTCTTACAAATGTGTAGGCCAGTTGCAGAGCAATGGCTTTAGAAATACCTGATGCTTCTAGAGAGTTTTAGCCCTTCTGCCCAGCAGAGCAGCACCAAGTGCAGTGTTCCCTGCAAGTGCTGGATTATTATACACAGCACAGCTGTATAGCACGAGGCACATCTGTAGGAGCTCTGAGTTGCAATACATCTGTGCTTCCCAGCAGCTGAAGGAGAGCCTGCTGGATCTGCCAGATGTGGGGGGAAAATCTGAACAAATCTGTAACTAAATTCAGACTTCTGAGAAAGAGGAGAAGAAATACCTAGAGGAAGATGGGGGAGTGATACACCAGCATCTGATTTCAGTGACCTTTGGGACAGTTCAAGAAAGTTGAAGTTTGGTTCTTTTACTGGTGTGTGTGGTTTTTTTAATACAGAAATCTGTATTCAGCAGTTGGTCTATCCACAGAAAAAGGAGACTGAGAATGCTACCTACTAACCTCACAG
>NW_008692854.1:181920-211960 GCF_000695815.1 Acanthisitta chloris | reverse complement strand
AGGAATGCCTCTCTGCAAAGTGGTTCCTGGCAGAAGGGAGGCAATCTCATGGTGGGAGGCAGCTAGAAAGGCATACAGAAAGACAAGCAACTCTTTTACCACTCTCTCTTGGACACCCTACTTCCCCCTACCCCTGGTACATGCACAGGCTTAAATGTCCTTGCTTTTCCTGAAAATAGTTCCAATTGGTCAGTAGTTAAGACTGTGAAAGTACTGTGCAGGCTGCATGGTGGAAGTGTGTTAAATGTGTAGGCTGATGAGTACATAATGCCAGAGTAATAATGTGTATTGTAGTGTTAGATTTTTTTAATGTGTAAATTCCATGTAGTATTAATAAGCTGATAATTCATTAAAAACTTTATCTGCAGAAGTTGTTTTATCTAAGCCACCTCAGAGAATGCAGTTTCCAGTGACTTTTGTTTTACATGTCCTTTCCACAATTTCTGCTGTATTCTAAAGATATTTATCCTAAGGTGTTGAAGATTTATCTGACAGAAAATACAGCTGTAAGCTCTTCCCATGTGGTGACAGCACAGAGTGCTGCTGCTGCTCTGTGCTTGTAGAAGGGTTCCTGACCAGTAGCTACTTCAGCTGTTATCTGGGAAACCTCTGCCACTGTGGTTTCCCCTTCTGACCTACCAAAGGGCTTGTCTGGCTCTGTTCCATTTGAGCCAGGCTGTGCAGGACATTGTGTGTTGATAGGTGTGACAGTGTGTCAATAGAAGATTCTTTCTGTGGTACAATGAGGGAAGTCTTTATTAATTGCTGTACAACCTTGTAATGCTTGTATTTAGCAGGTAGCTGGAATGATTTCTGCTGTACAACACTAAGTTGTAGAATAATAGTATTTTTTTCCAGAGGTAACTATAAAGTGGACAGTAAAAAAATGTACAGGATTTCATGAGTTTATATCTTTGTCTTTGCTATAACTGTGCTGCCTTTCCCTCCTACATTTTAATGCATATGTAGGACTGACAGAGGCAGCATCTTTTTAAGACTTTTAGCAAGAACCAGTACTTTTCTTTGTTCAACAGATTGCAGGAGATCTCTTAAATATAATTTTTTTGTTTTACCATTAATAAAAAAAAATGTGGTCAGAAATGACATTTTGCTGTTTCCTTGCATCTTGAAGACCTTTATTTCAATCTTTTTGCATGATTTACTTATTTTATGTGCTGGTCATTGTGTTCCAAAGTCTTTTCAAAAGCAAATGTACATTTAAAAGATAGCATGGTAAATTAGCTTTATATTTACAAGTTTCATATAAAAGGTTTAATCTCAGACTCTGCAGCTGTACAGCTCAGCTGGGTAAACAGTGTGAGTGTAACACTTTTTATTTTATTTGCAACTTCAGTGTTATTCAGTAGCTAAACACAAAGGAATGTGCAGTGCCGAAGTTTACGGCTGAATGTTTCAAGAAAAAGTGAGAAGGAATAAATTAGCTTTATATTTACAAGTTTCATATAAAAGGTTTAATCTCAGACTCTGCAGCTGTACAGCTCAGCTGGGTAAACAGTGTGAGTGTAACACTTTTTATTTTATTTGCAACTTCAGTGTTATTCAGTAGCTAAACACAAAGGAATGTGCAGTGCCGAAGTTTACGGCTGAATGTTTCAAGAAAAAGTGAGAAGGAAATGAAAAAACTTTTTTTTTGAAAGACTTGTGGAAGTCATCTGGTTGTGGGAAGAATGGTTTGGAGATAGGGATTAGCAGAGTTTAGAAAGCTGTTCCAAAATGTGACTGAACAGAGATGAAAGACGTTCTGTGGTATACGGAGATAGGGAGTGAGAGTGGGAAAGAGCATGATGAATGGTCTGGAAAAGTGGAGGGGATTAATTCCTAGAAGCTGAAGGAGCCAAATCCGTGGAGGATACTGAAGATGTGAGAGGGATGATATATTGCAATTTGCTTTTGCCATTAATCTGTGGATGAAGTGATTGATTGAGGGGAAACCCCTGAAACCATGCAGTGGAGCATCTCATTGGGGGTTATGTTTCAACACTCTTAGCTGGAGAAAGACTTTACTGTCTGAGCTGCCCCACTGAACGGAATGGGATGATTTTTGTGTCAAGGAAATCAGTCTGTAATTAATTTTAACTGTTTTGTCATGTTAGTCAAAATGGGAAGCAAGTCCCAGGTGCTTTAGTGCTCAGGGCTGAGATGTGTGCCAGCACCTCGGGAAGTGGGAAGCTTTTTAAAGTTGGATTTGTCACTTACGTGCAGACTTCTAGGATCTCAATGGCAAATCTTGCACAGAAATGTTACTAAGCAGTATTTCCACAGATGCTATGGTTTTTTGAGCCTAGGAGTCTTTGGGAGCTTTACTACTTGAACTTTTGCACACATATGTGTAGCTAAAACAACCCACTGCTCATCCAGGCTCCACAGATGCCACTGCTATATTCGCTTGAGGTCCCAATATTACTTGCTGCCTTAATTGCTTCAGTTAGCTGAAGAGGGGGTCTGGTTCCTGTAGGCTTGAATTTAAATGTGCAAGCTGTCTCATACAGTAAAGTTTTATAGATGAAGCTCAACATAGATTGTACAGTGATTGGAAAACGTAATGACCAACCTGCTTGGGATGCCCTCTTGATTACTAGAACAATGTGAACTCTGTTTAAGTATATGGCTGTGATTAAGGATAGAAATTAAAATGTTAGCTTAGGCATAGTAGCTACTTAAGCACACCACAGCCTGTCACTGCGAATAGGAATAGCACCATTTGAGAGAAGGAGCAGAAAGGCAAATGAATCCATATGCTTAAACACAAAGTTCAGGAGGTTATTTGAGCAAAAGAAAGAGCTGTCAGAAACTGGAAATCCAACACTAGTGAATCCTAGAGACAGGGGCACAGTCCGGAGTGGGCACTGTGAGAAGGAAACTGAAGAGCCTGAAATGGAATTTGAAGAGCAAAGAGTCAAAGACATAAAAACAAACAACAAGAAATTCTTGTGGTATATTAAAGACAGGAAAGACTGTGAGAGATTGGACAGGTCCCCTGGGCACGTTATTCTATACCCTGGAGCTGTCAACTGCAGGGCTTCATCCAGCTCTGTGTGAGGCAGCTGATGCTAACTGTTCTGTGCTACCAGACCTGGGACTGATCCACCTCTGTTTCCTCCTCAGTGGCAGTTCCTTCATGATGAGTGTTCTGTGTCCCCAAAGTCTGTGCCATCCCGTCCCAGTTAACCACAGGATCCAGGAATAATTCTGAAAGTTCTCTGGATATTTCTGTGATATTTAAGCAACTTTCAGTGAAATCAAATGTCAGACTTTGAGGACTGATGGGTATAGACTTCTGCATGCCTCAAGGGCCCACTGTAACCTCAGGCCTAGGAAGATGTAGATGGATGTTTGTCTTGGCCAGCCTGGCAGACTGCTTGGCTTTTGTGTGGTGTCTGTGTGCTGTGATCAGGATTGGGAAATGAATGCTCAGATACTGAGCATTAGATCTGTAATGTTCCTGAACCTGCTTTAAGAACCAGCATTGCCTAAACAACTTCAGGTTTCATAAGACTTGTAAATACTGATTTAATCTGTCCTGTTTAAAATCAGGTTAAGGGCTCCTATGAAGTTCTCCTTTGCCATGCTAAGTGCTCTACTTCCTTCATTATGTTGAAATTCCCCAAGTAGCAAATTTCCTACCCCTTGTCTCTGAAGAAGAGATTGGAAAGCAGTCTTCAAGGTCATATCCTCTAAATTTGGAAACGCCTTCACCTGATGCCACTTTTATTTTAATGGTTTGTGTCTCTTGCTCTGTGTGTCTTTGCTAAATTACTGTCTGGTGTGTTGTCTCTAGCTGTGCCTCAGTAAATTACAGTGCAGGTTTTTCAGCATCAGTGAGTTTCCATTTCAGGGATGCTTTGATAGTCTCTTGAATTGGGAAACTCTTCTTACAGAATTACCCTCCATTAGGATGGAGGGAAAAAGCTATTAGGGCATGATATTTCCACAAGGTGGGAGAAGTTTTGGTCAAGGTAGAATATTGTCTCAAAGCTGTGCTAGGGGGAGGATCAGACTGGGCATTAAGAAGCATTTCTTTACCAAGGGGGTGGCCAGACCCTGGTAAGAAGCTTCCTGGAGAGGTGATCAATGCCCCAAGCTTGTCAGTGTTTAAGAGGCATTATGCCCTTACTAAGATGCTTTAGTCTGGTCAGCCCTGAATTGGGCAGTCAGTTGCACTAGATGTGGTCCAGCTGAATAGTCTATTTACAGGGATTTGGTTTATAACGTTTCCCAAAACAGATTAATCAAGTCAAGTCAACATTTTTTTTGGTAATTTTATGAAGAGTATCGTTATACAAGATCGATCTGAAAGACAAAACTCTTCCACAATCTGACCTTTGTGGAACAAGGAGGCAGGAGATTTGTCAGAGGAACTGAAATGACCTTACAGAATTCAAATGATTTTGTGAAGTTTAGGGCCCTGTATCACAAATCTGCTTTCTTGGCAGAAAACTTCAGTGAGCACTGAAGTTTTGTGGGGATTTTGTGGATCAAGAACACTATTGCAGAACTAAGATAAAGTTTGTGCATGCCAAAATGCTTTTTTGAACTGGGTCTGAAATGCAGAAATGTTTTTTCTTCAGGGCCCGGAATTTCTAATGTGCTATCTGTTACCGGCTCATTTTCAGTCTGCCACTAATTTCCTCCTTTGATTGGGTGGTTGTTCCTCTCTTGGTTTCTTTCAGTGCTTCTGAAGGGCTTGATCCCATTACAGGGTTATACAGATAAAGTTTCATGCCAAAGGGTCTTAAAATAAGCAATCAGTTCTAGGGCTTCAGAGAGTAGAACTTAAGCAATGGGAAGTGTCTGTTATAATAAATTTAAAGGGACAGGGAAAAAAGGTGGAGAATTTACTTGCTCACGTAAATGGCTGAATCTTGTAATTTCTGCTGAAACACAACCAACAATATTGCTGTCAGAACATTTCACAGTGATTCTCTCCCACAGCTTTTTAAAACTTCATTTTTGCTTTTTAAATCTGACTAGGCTAGAAATGTGATACCTAAATGGGTAGAGTACAAGAAATTGATTCATTTTTATTGATTCCATGTGAACTTGAAATGAAGATAAGCATGTTAAGGAGATAAATTCTTCATAAACTTTTCTTTTTATTGAAGCATCTGTTTACTCTCTGTATTATGTTAAACATTCTTAATGTAATATGAATTATACCAAGTTAGGACAGCACTAAGTGATTAAAATCAGCTGAGTTTGTAGGGTAGAAGAGCAAGTGACCATACTGTGGAGCTCTCTGTAGTTACTGCTGAGAGTTGAACTTCTGGGTTTATGAAAGAAGAAGAGTAACTGATTGGCTTTGGTGTGTTAAAAAAAGTTCACTGTTAAAAGCCAGGACTGTTGTGAGACTCCCTCTTGCCTGAGAGACACTACTGGCTTGGCTGAAGCTTGTTAAAGCTTATGATGCCATTTATGTAGATCATAGTTTTGGTGCTTTTGTTCTGAGTACTTGTTTGCCAAACTTCCTCTGAGGCTCCCTAGAAAGGAAAGCTCTGAATTGGAATTCAGGAGAGCATTTAATTCTATTGCTGCAGTCAGTCTCACTGTACTCACTGTGTTGGAAGTCTGCTGGAGCAGAATGGCTAATTTGCTTTCATTATCAGATTGATTTATCTGCAACTTTTATTTTTCATTAAGTTGTTGAGTAAAAAGATTGCAAAACTTTAAACAGAACTCCAAAAGCTGTATGAGGAACAGAGGTTTTAACAATTGCATGTTAAAACTTCAGTATGACAGATGTGATGGATGCCTTGACCCTCTATTCCAAGTACAGTATTTCTACTGTTGAGTTCCCATCACTAATGACCCATGTTTAACCAAAACCCCCTAAGTATATGTTGCAATTCACAAAATACCTATAAGCAATGGAGGAAGCAATGCAACAATTACTTTGGTAATACAACAAGAGAAAGTAGAAGAAAGCTAATGCTGACCCACAAAAATCTACCCTTGAACTATGTTGTGATGCAGATCCTGAGGGAACTGGCGCATGATGTGACTAAGCTGTTATCCATCATATTTGAGAAGTCATGGCAATCCAGTGAATTTCCCACTGAATGGAAATGGGGAAACAGAGCCTCTATATGGAATAAGGGGGAAAAGGAAGATCCAGGGAGCTACAGCACCAGTCAGTCTCACCTCAGACTTAGGGGTGAAAAAGCAGCCATGGGGTTGAAACTGTGCAACTTCTTGAATTTTAAGCAAATTCTGTAAACTTGTGAACCCTCCTCATCTCAAAAGGTGTCTGGATATGTGTGACAATGTTGAAATAGGGTGTTGTGATGACTTCATTTTGGTCAAGAATTGCAACTTTCTGCACATAAGTTTCATTGCTTTGGCCATTGGTCTTCACTGGTACAAGAGGGGCTTGTCTTGCATAATTTCTGTAGTCAGTGTGATTGGAAAAACTTGCCTTCATGTATTTTCTAAGGGAGGAATTCCAGGAGAAAAATAGGTGTTTTGATTTATTAGTGCTAAGGGGTTTCATGTGCTTTCCCTTAGGAATGGAGCTAGTTCTCCACAAACATCTGGTTAGCTATCAAATCACCAACATGTGTACTTCTGCCAATGCTGACCCATGTGTTGAACACATGCCAGTCACTTTACTTGAAGGAATTTGAAGGATAAATTGAGGAGAAACTCTTCACCGTGAAGAAAAATGTGTTCTATTTATATAGGATTATTTTAAGTATTGATCCAACTTGAATTTCTCTATTGAGTGAGGCATTGTAAGCATGTGAAATTTTAAAAAACAACACCCAGAATATTTTCCTAAATTTATAGTGATTTGGATTAAGTCTTCGGTGAAGTCAGTCATGGAAGTATTTTCCACAATTTTTCTTCAGTAGTCTAGTGGAATTCTTTGTTCTGACTGGAACAAAAGTCCATGAACAGGGTCAGATTCTTCAAGCAAACACATCCTTTCAATTACCTTATGGTGGTATGATATCCAATATGTCTGCAAAATAATGTACAAGAGGACACAGCCAAAAATAGATGCTGTAGGAAAGGTTTTTGGGTTTTAGGCATTGCTTGCCTGGATCTTTTCTCCAAGGCCAATCTGCCTTTAATCTTAGATGACTATGTGCTTTTCAATGCCCTCCCCCTGTTGACCATACATGGACCACACTGGCCTGCAGCTGGTCAGTGGAACAATGCCAAGAAGTGTTTTCAGCTGAAATTTGGGTGAGGATACTGCATGCTGCTCTGTCTCTAGTTTTTGTGGATAGGAGGTGTCCAAGGGTCTGAAAAACACAAAAGCCATTGCATTAAATGGTTTGCAGAAGATGACTTGTACTACAGATGGTCTCTGCACCAAGACTCAACTATGGGACTTCTGTGTTTTGTGAAGGCTTCTCTATGTAGAGAAAGAAGGTTGGATAAAGTTAGTACTGGGAAATGAAGTTGATGTTACTCAATCCAGAACCTGAAGAAACAGCTGAAAGGTTGTGTGGCCTGTGCCTTTGAAGAAATGAGCAGTACCCTGTGGCTGTGCAGACTGCCATTCCCTGCCCTGGGGAGTGCTGATCCTTTCCCTCGTGCAGCTGAGGGCTGAAGCTTGGTGTGTGGGCACAGGGAGCACAGTGCTGGAGCCAGCTGGCAGTTCTGGGTTAGAGTCTTCATTGTTGAGCACACAGGGTTGCATTATTGCTGGTCTCTACATAAAGATAATTTTCTTTGTTTGACAGTTGTTGATAAATACAGATTTAATAAAGATTTTTAAAGCCCCCATCCTTTTTTAGCCTTACTTGTGACCTTTGCTCTTTAATGGAACTTAGACATAATGTCTTGTATTTTTGTGTTAATACCTAAACAGAAAAACAACTTCAAAAACAAGCGATCTCCCGTGCAGATTTCATCTTTAAGCTAATCCTGTCTCTTGTAGCTATTTTTCTCATAAATTTTTAGAAACAGGTCATAATGGACCACCTAACTAATTCAGCTGGAAATCATGAAATAGTTCATGACCTTCTGAAACAAACGTATTTGTTTTCCTACTGCCAGTTGAACTCCTTAATCAGAGGGTTGTGAAAATTCTCTCTAGAGACTCCTGTCTGGTTGCTTTTCTGTTAATGAAAAGATTCCCAGAAGAATGAGGAGACTTTTACATCTTCCTGCTTTCTCCTGATCGACTCAGAAGAGTCTCAGAAGAGAAACTTTAGGTTCTTTCTTCCTAACTAGTGCTAGTCTTGGACTATTTTGTACTTTCCTTTCTTGACAGTATTTAATACATTGGAGATTTATGAATAAATGCCTCAGTTTCTTGAGTGTCCCAAAGCTGCTGGCAACTTTGAAGTGTGTTTCTGCCAGGAAACATGAACATGCAGTGTGGCAATGTAGCAGAGACAAGTACTCTGTACTCTGGTCACATCTGTATTCTAAAGATATGGTTTGTGTTTTACACTTCTCCATAGGTAACATCCCAGTGCTCAGTGCCTCAGAGATCATCAGTGCCACTGTGAGAGTCAAGCAACAGAGAGCAGTCTGTAGTGCTTTTGGCAAGCCTGACTTACTTGCTCTCCAAGCCCAATTGTGTCACTGTGCAGGGTGTTTGAGCTCCAGCAGACCACCAGCATAAATGCCCTCTCTTTCTCCAGTGATGGCATCTGTTCTTCCCTGGTATTAGTACCTGGCACTGTGTGTAGTTGGCACAGCTTTTACTTTCTCTATAGCTTTCATTTGAAGGAAGGCTGCAGAAGCAATTTTTGGCCTTTTTTTTGCCCAACATTTTTTGGTGTGTCCCACTCCACAAGCATTGTAAACCATCAGTCTCTCTACATAGCCATGTCTTACTTGTATGTTAGCTGTGTCCCCACCTATCATTGCATTTTGAATTTTCTGGCAGTACTCCACTTTTGCTCCTGAATATTTGTATACATATGTCCTACACATGTCATTTAAGTGTTGTCCTCACCGTTACCTAGGCATAGGCTCCAGTTAAGAGCATTTTTTTGCTCCACATAGGCCCCGAGCATTCAGGGTGCCATGATAAATGATGTGCTGCCTCAGGCACTCGAGCCAGCTCATACAGCAGTTAGGAATGTACAGAGATTCTTCCACAAGTCTGATTTAGTTCTGGAAACTACACTATGTACACTAAATGTCTCATTCCAGAAGTACTTGTGATAAAAGTAGTTTGGGAAATCCAAGGAGAAGTGATAGCCTGTTGTTCTGTCCAGCAGTCTGCGGGAGATTATCTGAAAACCTTAATCCTAGAGGTTGCAGTCAGGGCATTATCTTCACTTATGAACTAGCCCCATGTGCAGTGATTTATAGCACTGAAAAGCTGCTTGCACATGTGGGAAAATAATTGCTGTGGAACCCCAGAAAGGATGAGGTAATTGTTTTGCACCACCTCCCAGTGACAGTAGCATTTCTGTGTCCCAGTGCTTGACACACATTGGCACTAGGAGCAGTTCTCCCCCAGCTCACCCTGGCAGCACATATGCCCCAATGGTACCTTGGGCTCCATCTTTCCCTGGGTGCTTTGAGAAGTGTTTACAGTTGAATAAGCAAACTGTCATGTACTGAAAACTGGAACGAAAAGCATGCAAGACTTTGGCATTGGAGGTTCTGCTCATTCAAAGCTATGGATAGCAGGGATCTATTCCAGAGAGACCCAGCTGAGGGCTATCCGTTTTTTAGAACCAGTGTACATCGTGTCTGGCATCATGCAAGTCTTGACTCCTAGGCCAACACAGCTTTTGGTGGGGCTGACTGTGTTTTTATAACAATATTCAAACATGTAAAAAACCCCAAACCATCCCACCCCACAGCAAGGCCCTTACTTGAAAAGACACCAGGGGTTGCCTCGTCCCATGGAGTGGTGATCCAGGGTTGATTTTATAAGGCAATATTGTTCAAGCTGTTGTTTATTTTTGCTGGAAAGCTTTTTTATTTTCTAAGGAAAACCAATGTCTTTTCATTTCACTTATACATCTTCACAGCAGTACACAGGGTTTTAGCCTGAAAAAATAAAACTGCATGGTTTTGTATGTGGCAAAAACTTTGTTCATTGGAACAGTTAGATCAGACCTAATTTGAGCAATGTAGACTGTCCCTGTGGGTCTGTCTTGAACAGAATGTTGATGGTTACAGAGTTGTCATTCAAAGCTATTTTGCAAGTGCTTTAATCCATCCTGGGAATTATGTGCTACTTGCTGTAGCTGTGGCTTCCAGTCCTCACTGTCCATGTTAGTGACTGATCAAACAAATCAGCTAACATCATTTCTGCTCCTGGTCTAATGGCTGTTAAACCTCCAAAGAACTTGAGATGGTTACAGTTATGTGACAAGCTTGACTACCTACAGGTACACAACTGCTTGTGGTTTTCCCCCTGTAGGTTGAGACAACTGTTTTTATAAATTAATTGTCCTTGGAAAGCAAATGAAGGGCATAGCTAATGTTGTTGAAGCACAGCCGTAGTTCTTTCTTCAGTTATCTTGGCCCAACTCCTGTGAAAACTGTGAATTGATATTATTAAGTAATAGCTGACAGGTTTGCACTTGGCAGATAAGAATGATATGAATCATCTTTTGGAGTTCTGTTTTGACGGAAGGGTAATAAGACCGATAGCCGCAGCTTTGTAACGTGTCCAGCCATTGTCCTCAGGGCTTTTCCTGCTTTTCTAGATCATCTTACCACAGTGATGTTGGGTGTCCATTAGCCTTCTACTGCACAAATATTCCCAAAGACTCCTTGCTTTATTTATCTATCAGTGGAAGCCCAGTGGTGTCATAAAAGGTTAATACCACATCTGGTCTCCAGCTTTCTGCTGGCCAACTGCTTTAGTTTTCCTTGAGACTGTTCACTTTAAAGAGGGGTAAGTAATTGTACCCTGTAATTGCAGTGTGTAAAATAATGTACAACTTTACTGAAATGGAATATACAGAAATAATAAACAGCTAAATTTAATTACCGACTCATACATTGTATTTACAAAAAGTTTGAAGGTGAAATACATAGTGAACAGCTCAGAGTCAGCCAACAAACTGTAACTGATTCCACAAAGCATAACAACTTCATTATTTTCTATAAACTCTTCCATGTAGTGTTTTTTTTAAAGAGGGCAGATATGGTTTAGAACAGCAGAGTGCAGAGCTGTCTCTGGTCTGTCTCTCATCAGTACTTTCATAGCTTGTTACAGTTTTGTTAAGTGCTGCTGTTGTGTTCATGATAAAGCCAAGGCTGCTGAGACTGAAAATGGTGTGCACTGTCGTTCCTACTTTCAGCAATTTGGATATATTCCCCAGCACAGTCTACAGAAACCGTTATTTGATTTCATGGCAAACCAACCAGAGCAGAACAAAAGATTGTATACCAAACTGTTCTGTTGTTAATAAGGTGTCTCCTAGGCTTGTGCACCTACTCTCTTTTTTCTCCTTGCATCACCAGCCTCTGAAGCAGTGAGCCTGTTTTAAACTTGACGTTTTTTCTGTTATTGATACTTCCAGAATCGAACACCAAAGTAACCCAGAGTTAATGTTCCAGTGTTCATTAGTCTCACCTAAGTGAGCCGCATATTCATCCCCCTCTTCTTCCTGTATAAGATTGTACATTCAAGAAGCTGTTTAAGCTTACAAAAAAGTGGAAGAGAAAGCAGCAAGTCGCCTGTAGGACTGTGTGAGTGAGCAAAGGGTGTGGGTTTGCTGGCTGGGGCAGCAGCCTGAGGGGTAAGTGCTTTCTATGGCATTACAAAGGATGGCAGAATAGGTTATTGCATATAAAAGAACAATTTTCATGCCCAGGTAGAAGTTTTCAGATGGTACTTAATGGTGTTGGTTCCTATTGATGCTATCCAAGTCAGCCTTCAACAGATCATTTGGAAATGGATTTTCTTAGATGTCTTGACTTTACCCATGTGACCAAACTAGAGGCTCTGCAGCTCTGACATTCATAATCCACCAGGTTTTCTCATTCCAGTTTTACCTGTAGTAAACTGCTGTCCCAGTTCCCAGCACAGGGGTATTGCTAAGGAAACACCAGATGTTTCTGGAAGTCTCAGGGCTAGGATTTTTTAAAGCCCTTAAAACTTTTAATAAGCTTTTTTAAAACCAGTCTTGAATTACACTTGGAACTGATCAGAGGGTTAAAGGATGATAGTAGTAGCCTGTAAATAATCCTAATCATTGATTTCTGGTTCACCAACGATGTCCGTAGCTCTTGGGTATGGACAGAGAAGGATCTTTTGGACTTAGGCAGAGGTTTCTATCAAGAGGTACATGCTGGGGTGTTTGTCTGATGTTGCCAATGTAGACAAGCTCATAGGGAGACTTAAGTGAAGACCTTGCCCCTATGCACAGTAATGGCAAACTGCTTTTTCTCCCTATCTGATCTGTATTCTGAAGGACTGTTGAGCTCTAAAGACATTGTACTCTCTCCTTGCTGTAAAGATGTGCAAATTCAAACTTCCCTTTCCCTGCCTTTCCAAAACTGATTTTGCATTCTTGCAATGTTTCCTGCAAGTGTTGCTGTAGTGTCGGCTGTGATAAGGAGGACATTGTACTCCCATCACACTGCTGATATGTTTATTAGCATGTTATTTCACATCAGGTTCATCAAGAGCATCTGTGTTTGTGTACAGGAGGATTTCTCTTCTAAAAACAATACAGTTCAGTGAAAAGTAGGGTATTAATAGAAAGCTTTGTCCCTATGTTCAGCAGAAGGATAAATAAGGAAGATAAGAAGGAAACATCCAATTCTTGGCAGTCCAATTCAGGTTGGATATCAGGAAGAATTTCTTCACTTGAAAGGATGGTTAAACATTGGAATGTGCTGCCCAGGGAGGTGGTGGAGTCACCATCCCTGGCAGTGTTCAAGAAACAACTGGATGTGGCACTTAGTGCTCTGATCTAGCTGACAAGGTGGTAATTGGTCAAAGGTTGGACTTAATGATCTTGAAGGTCTTTTCCAACCTTAATAATGCTATGATTTTATTTGTGTCATATGGATGTGTATCTGGGTGTGATTTTTCTGCTGTGTACATTGTTCTCTTGGCATCACACTGCAGATAGCATGTACTTAAATTCTACTTCTGCAAAATATGTTGTCCTATATTTTGGCAAGACATAAAGATGCAGAAATCTTAATGGACATGAAAGCATTAAAAGGAAGCTATTGTTCAACAAACTGTAGCTTTCATTCATCCTGTAACTCTGTAATAAATGCAAGATGTTGAAGGGAAAGGAGCCAAATATTAGTGTGGTCCTAAGAGACCAAACAAATAATGGAGCTACTTAAATTTGTCATTCTTCTTTCATGATTACATTCAAATCTAAAATATACACAGATGTTATTTCTGTATAGATAGTTTTGTTTTGTGAGCATTGTTAAAACTTTTCAGTGGTGTTTATAATATAATGTTTTCCCTTTTTCATTTTTTTAGGAGCTTGTGGATTTTTAAAATTTAAGTCTAGCAGGCAGTAAATTGTTACAGGGTGTAAGGAATCTTTAGTGTATTAGAGAGCTGCTGTATTACCTGATCAGTACTGTGGGCAGAGCACCAGCTTGGAGTTCCACACAGAAGTGTGATGACAGTGACAATAACTTTCCCTTTCACATGTGTAATGATTTGTCCTGAGTTTTAGGAGTTTGGTCTCTGAAGACATGGGTGTTCAAATGTAAGGCCTGCTCTGCTGTGAGGCAGAAATGGTCCTCTGTGTGCAGAGGTGTCTGGTGTTTAGATTGACTTTCTTATGGGAAAATGGTTTCCATGCTAATATTCCTGTGTTGGACCTGTGGAAGGAAAGGAACGTGGGTTTGGACGGATTCATAATCCAGCAAGTTGCTTAACCTTGCCTAATGCTCTCCATGTGAACTCTATAGGTGCTTGCAGAATAAAGATCTCAAATAGCTTGTGGGGGTCTTGTATGAGAGAGGAAAGCAAATGAACTTTCTCTAAGCATGGCTCTCATATGTCAGTCCAGATTTTCCTGGAAAACTCTTAACTGTGTGTGTTCCCTGAGCTCACATCTGCCTGTCATGTACTGTAGGAAAACCAGGGTTTCTGAGGTGAAGGCAGTCCTGAATGCAGACTCTTGCACGTGTGTGCCAGTCCCTCAGTGAATGGCTCTGTTCAGGTCCCTCCTTGAGGCTCTGTTGCAGTGTGTCTGGGCCTGACGAAATAAACAATTCCTCAGAACACACCCAGAGCAGTTTTTGTGGCTAATTGATAATACAGTTTTTAGTGTACATGAGGGTTAGGAAACAGGCTGGAGGCTCAGCATGGGAACTGGTTAGCTGCTTGGCCTGGCAGACTCTGCACTGCCCCTGGAGCAACAAACCCAGTGTGGCATCTTGTCATAACTGGACTTGTCTCCAGAAGCTGCTGCTGTAACCCCAGCAGTTCGGATGGGAAGTTTCCAGAGATGTGCTATGTTTGATCAGCTAATGTTGTCTGTCCAGCCACATCACTAGTGGCATCTACTCTTCTGTGAACACATGATGAGCAGTTTGAACAAAATTCTCCCCATGGAAGGTGATGTTGCCTGACTTTCATAAAGTAGTTACCAGTGTGTGAGTTCAAAATCCAAAGCTGCTGCGTTGTTTTTTCACTTTCCCTGTAGCCTTAAGTCAGAAAGGGACTTGTGAGGCACATAAGAACAAACCTTGTTCTCCACCTTCCTGTTGATTTTAATACCAGTGGAAGACAAAACCCCATAGTATCTTCATCAGATTTCTGTTCAGAATCAATATATCCGAAATTTATTCTATGCTTCTAGTGTGGAATGTGTTGAAGCCAAAGGTGAAGAACGATAATAAAATGATTTTCCCAGTGTATCTTAGGCTTAGAAATCAACTTTGTGAGTTCCTAGCTGTCTGAAGTTTGCTGTATTTGCACAGATGAGCAGCTGGTCTTACAGGCAGTGGTAAACCTTCCTTGGGATTTAGAAACTTCACCCAAAGTAGCACCCAAGGTGCACTAAAAGCACATAATTAATCCCTGTGGAAGTTGCCTGCTCTGTGCAGCCAGAACGTGAGCTGGCCATTGTTGCCAAATCATTTGATTGCATGAAACCCTATTATTTCTAATTTAAAGCTCTGAGAACAGTAATTTGATTGTCTCAGATATCTCTTAATGCCTTAACAATGAAAAAAGGCCTACATATTTCGTTCTGAAACATCACTGCTTGCAGGCAGGGGTTACTTTTTTGTGTCTCACCAGTGGTGATAAGGAAGCAAACGATACCTTACGGGTGTTTGCAGCACATCTACAATCACCAGCAACATTTCTGTGCAATATTTTTGGTGTTAGGGCTCTTTTTGCAGGAGGAATGAAACTATATGCCATCACTTTTTTTTTTTGGCCTATGCACTGGAAAATAAAGAGGATTATTAAATATTGTGGTTTCATACATGTCTCAGAATAATACAGAATTTTATTTCATTGAATGCGGAATTTTAGTAGTTAAGAGGTTTGAAAATAAGTGTTCTTAGTATCCCAGGAATCTGCTGAAAGCAGTTTTCTTGGGATGTATGTTATCATTGGCTGTTTTGCTCTAATCTTTCACTGGGGCTGTTATTTCTCTGGAAACTTAGAATAGTTGCACATTCATAAATGAATTTCATTTAGTTTTCAAGTAAGGAGAATGATTCCTGCCATTCTGTCTTTATAGATGTGGAAGGTAAAGGAACAGTATTAGCATTGTAGATGACAGTCCTTGCTCTTATAATTTAATGATAAGCTGCATAGCTGTAAGAGAGAATGTGTTAGGAGGAAATGTAAACCACTATTTTCATATTTTGAATATTTCCATTGAGTTTTTAGTGTGATAAAATGTTTAGATTTACTCAAGAAATAAAAATAGACACATAGGGGAGATGTAGCAAACAGAACAGCTTTTAATAGTGTGCAGTAGCACACAGGTAACTGCTCCACAGTTTAGGCTGTGTCAAGATTTCCATCATGAATCCAATTTTCAGAATTTTTCCTTCAGTCTGAAACTTGGCAAGGCGTTTCTCTGCCCAAGAATGAACTTTTTCAACTGAAGTGCATCTGGACTCTGAATTTCTGGGATTTTATAAGAATTTTTGGCGTACTGGTTGCTGTAATACCAGTGGGAATGCTGCAGTGATTTTTCAGGCAGAAGGATGTAGTGTGTGTGTGTGTGTAAAATACAGATGGTTTAATGTGCAATGAGATATGCTGTATTATCTGTTTAGTTAAACCACACTTTGTGCTAAAAGGGATTGTAATGCTTATCATAACAAGCAAGTTAGTTACCCAGGGAGATGTCACAGGGGAAGGCACCGAGGAGGCTTTGCTACAGAACTTTGCCAGTGTGTGCTAATCTTGACTTGCATTATTGTATCTGCTCCTTTGTTGGGCTGCTCTGTGAGTGACTTGGGTTTGTGCTGCATTGCAGTGAGTCGCATGGCAATGTACAGATGAATGTAGAGTAGGATTAGACCAAAACCCCATTATCTGGCCAGTTCTCAGGAGGTATAAAGTGACAGGTCTCCTGCCTTGCCTAGAACTACTTGCCACCCAGAGGAGTGCAAGAATGATTTATGTCACAGGCTTTTTGTTGGAGAGCTTCCAAAGAAAGCAGTGGGAATGGTGTGGATTACTGTCTTCTGTGTCATTAAAAATGCTCTGGGGAACTGAGCCCTTCCTTGCCCTGTCCATGAATTCTAGCACTCCAGTCAGGGGTTTGGGGGTGTAATAATTGCTATCTGCAGTTTGAAATGCGTTCACTGTGGCACTCCTTAAACATTATTTCTTTTTAAACCATTCAAAAATGGTGTAGTTAAAGGAGATATGGTTTTCCTGACTTCATTATTTCATTTTGGTTTTGAGTCATAACAGACTTGATGTCAAGTCCTGCCCAACCACTGGCTGGTGTTCAGATGTAGACAGTGTTAACAGGGAGAGGATTTATTCACATGGTATCTTTCCTTCACCCTGGAGTTGTACTTCACAAGAAGTGTCTCTCAGCCACCCACTCACAGCACTATGAAGCAAAAGTTTGTTTGCATTCAGTTGAGCCAGGGGATGTTTTGGAAAGGTATCTGGTTGAACTCCCAAATGCAGTGTCCCGAAACACCTTACAACAGCCCCTGCCTATGCTCACCAGGATCTGAGTCCTTCACTGACTGTTGAGTTTGGGTCAAGCTCTAGCCAGTCATCTTTCTGAAAGAAAATAATTGTGTTATGTATTATGTTTATTATGCACAGGTAATATTTAGGCATCTTTCTAATCCTATTACTGATGAAATCTGTATTAACTGTTATTGTATTCCTATTGCAGATTTCATGTAACTATTGATGTTTCTGTTCAGGACAATATTAGTCCTGTGACTGACATGTCAGGTCCCTGCTATTAACCTCTACTTCTTTCTCTCCCCTACCCCTTTTTTAGAGGCCTTTGAATCTTTGCTGCGCTTTGCTGAAAACCGCACAAGCTCCCTGTTTGAGACAGCTTACAGACCTATGGCAAAAGAAGCAGCAGAGCCTGTTAAGGAGCTTTTTACAGACATCTCTCTCTACATTCTGGGTGCAGAGACTACAGTGGAAAGTGCAGTACTGCGGTTCTTTGACAGTCTCTTTCCTCTGGTGTATAGTCGGCTAATAAACCCAGGAATTACAGATCTATCAGAGGACTATACAGAGTGTCTGCGGCTTACAAGGCAAGACATAAATCCTTTTGGACACTATTCTAAAAACATGGTTACAGAGCTGTCAAAATCTCTTTGGGCAAGTAGGATGCTCAGCCAGGCCCTCAGTCTGGGCATTGAAGTGATAAATACTACTGAACACGCCGCTCTGACGAAGGAGTGCAGCAGAGCCCTAGTGAAGATGCAGTACTGCCCCCACTGCCAGGGCCTGACACTGATCAGACCCTGTGTGGGATATTGTCTGAATGTAATGAGGGGCTGCTTGGCCAGTGTGTCAGAACTGGATGCACAATGGAGGGAGTATATCTCCACACTGGAATATCTGACTAATGAAATGGCTGCCTCTCACGATCTGGAAATTGCACTGTCGGGAATCTGGAACTCCATCAATGAAGCCATCCTGCACGCACAGCTCAACGGACCACAGCTCTCTGCCACAGTAAGTGCTCTGTAATTATTGGCTGCTCACATTTATCAATTCCCTGTTTGGTGGATAAACATGTGAACAAGTTGGTGTTGCCTTTGCGTCACTTTTTAATCTTAGACTGCATCTTTGTTTAATAGTCGATGAAAGTATTACAGTGATGATGGGGTGCAGTATGGTCTGCTTTGAAATAAAGGGGTTGGGGGGAAGTTTGTTCCTTCAGAAGCAAACCTGTAAAGCAGAGAGCTCTGCTTTGTCTGTACAATTTTCTGAACAAAAATTTGGGGTCTATTATACTTGTTATCAATTGTTTCCCTGGCATGTAATTGTAGTGTGTGTGTACCTTCCATAGGAATTGGTATAAGAGGCTAGAAAAGTGAGTTTCTAAATAAAGGCAAAGAAATTAACTTCCACAATTGTATAATCCCTTTAATTTCGTGTTGATTTAGACATCAGGTAGGTAGTACAGGTCTATAATAAGTAGACCCGTCATAGAAAAGTTGGGAATAGAACATGAAAAAATTCAAACTTATTTGACAGCCTTTACATAAAGATAAAAATACACTTAAAGTGGATCCATGTTTTTAAGGGGTGTAGATTAAGGAGGAAAGAACTAGGATGGTGCAACTCTCACATAAATAATAGCAGCATATGACTGGCAGATGTTCTCTCAAGGTGTTGAAGATTAGACCAGAAATTACTGAGATGGCTAACGATGCAGCTGTCCACATCTGTATGAAGTTCAACACAACTGTCAATGAAAAAAAAATGTGGCAGTTGTGGCCTTAAGCAAGGCAAAGACTAATTTAAGAAGTGCAGATAGATCTCCCTGTCTTGAAAGTAAAGGAATTCTTCTAGAGAACAAACAAGAAGGAAATGCACAAATCTAAAAATATAGTGCATATGTGGAATTCTGGTCATCACATCATGTAAGAGAAAAAGTTGTCTGGAGGGTCTACAGAAAGAAGCTGTGGTAGAGGGTATTCTAAACTAAGGAAGTATTTTTATAGGAGAAAAATCCTTGCATGTTTGCAGCCTTCCAAGTTCCCTAATATTGCAGCCATCTTCACTGTAGAACACCTGACAGAGCCAGAGACTTACAGTCAATGTTTATATGTAGATTATTAAGAAAACCCAACCACTTCTAGTGATCCAATAAAATTTCACTTTAGTTATCTCAGTTCACATTGCCTCAGTTTTCCTTTCCTTTTCATGAGTGACAGTTGTGTCTGCTAGTTTATCTGACATCCAAGGATAAACTTGAAAATTTTCTAGGAAAAGCCTTGTCCAGGTTCTTGAATAGTGCACAGTAGGCATTGGGGCCTTCCTGCATTTTAGGTCTTCATCGTACTCATGTCTAGTGCTGGTGTCATTGTGTATCTCACAGAGCAGCGTAAAACCTGGAACATGTAATGAGCAGTGATCTTGTATCTGCTCTTATTTTTGCTCTGAGGTTGTTTTTGAGTCTAGGAGGGAACTGAAAATCAAAATACACTACTACTGTATGATGGTTTTATCCGACTATAGATGGATACCTCTAAATCATTGCACAGCTTCAATGCTGAGTCCACTGAAGGAATTAGGAAGAAAATTGAGCTTTCTGACTACGAGCAGCAGAAATGGTCTGACATGTTTCCTGTGATGCCTGCAGCATGTTTACAAAATGCTCAAACCTAACTCTGCATTGCATTTGTCAGCCTCCTAATTAACATGCACTTGCTTAGCTTACTGGTGGGGTAAAAGTCATACTCCAGGTGAATATTGGAGAATTATGGATGAACTCAATGAGTGTATTGCGTTTAGGTGATTTGGGCATCGAATTCTCTCCGAAGTGTCAGGCTCAGGATTGTCTTTAATGATTATTAAAATAATTTTATCTGGGGCCTTCAGTTCCGTAGCATACCTTGAAACATTCTTCCATTCAGAATGAATTCAGAAAGTGCTGTTGTGTTTGAAACTCCATTAACTCTTTTATCCCCAAAGTTATCCTTGTTTTTCCTCCCTAGCAAAATCTCCATGTGTGGAAGATGACTGTGTTGTTTTAGGGGCTGCTTGGCAGGGTGGCAAAGGATGTTTTCTGTTTGAAAATAAAAACTCTGAGCCAGTGTGTGTTACCCTCAGTCCTTCCAGCTGCCAGCAGGGCAAGATCATATTTGGAAGAGCATGTTTCACTATTGGAGTAAGTATTAATCTGATGCTGATTTAAAATTTTCCTGATTAGTTACAGAGGATAACTGTTATTTAGAAAATTGAGCCTAACTGAGCTGTGTTTCCCTCTCTGAAGAAGCGGAAAGGAGTTCAGTCCTGAGGTTCAGGATTTCCTCCTGGAGATGCCTTCTCAGGATCCAGGCTCTGATTCTCAATTACACTGGGGCCATTTGATTTGTCCCCAATCTGTTTACTGTTTATTTTACTTAGGGAATATTTTTACCCGAAAAAATACTTTCTGTTTTCCCCTCATAAACATGTGGAGACCTTTTTCTGTTCATGCAGTGTGCTCTTCAGCTTCTGCAAAAGTGGAGATGTTTAACTTGCATAGTTTCCATTACAAATGCTGTAATTGGTTTCATTCAATTATAAATAATCTATGGAAAACTCATCCAGGAAAGCAGAGCCCTCCTAGTAATTTTCATTTATCCTGAGGCAGCCTTAATTAATGCACCTGCCCTTTTAGGAAGCATTTTACATTTTTAATAGACAATATGGTTAAAAATTAGGGTTCTTCTTTTGTCTTGCTGCCTGCCTGAATGATAATGAATAATGGGAATTTAGATTATGTTTTCTTTAAAATGGGGAAGGGGTGATATAAACCAATAAAGCACTTAGGGTACTTTGCTCAAATGAGGTGCAGTCAATTGATATTAAATCTAAAAATAAAAATCCGATTTGTATGAAGAGTGCACAACTTCAGGAGACTTGTCCTCTGCTGAGCTTGTCCATTATAGGCAGGAGAATTGCCTGATTTGCTGGGATAGCGTGTGTGAAAGGTCACCTTTAAGATATTAGGAATCTCTCCTCAGATTCCTCTGGAATGTGCTGTGCCATTTGTTCAATGATGCTGGCTTGTCTCCAGCTTACTTAACCTAATGCAGGGCAGTCCCAGCCTGCAGCATCAGCAGTCAGCAGCACTGCTTTTTGCTTGTCTGCTGAATCTAATTGTCTTTGCTGCTGGTAGGAGCCCTGACTACCTCGTGGTGCCAGCTGCACACACTGTTTGTTTACCTTTCCTTACCATTTTTGAGACTTTTTCTTTAGGTTTGGGTATTTTTTCTATTTTGTCTTTGTGTTTTAAAGCTAGTCTGGTTTTTCATGTGCTCAGTCCACAATATTGCTGTACAAACTCTGTGCATCATTTCTGATTTGTGTACGTTTCTGTACTTTTTTGTTCTCAACCAAAATGCAATGAGGAGAGGGAGGAGAGGCAGTTCTGAAATGCATGTGACCACTGGCACTTCAGCCAGGCATATCCCTAGGTAGTGTAACAAGCACTGTCTGTGCCCATACTCCCTGGAGTCAGATCCCAGTGAGGGGATGTTCCAGTTGCTTGTATAGGGCTAGTGAGACCTTGGCTGGTAGCCCATCTCCAGTGTGGGCACAGGTATTGGAAACAGAATAACATAGGAGGTAGGGAAGATTTATTTTAAATTAGAAACAGTTGGAATCTGACCAGTCCCACTACTTACAGTTCTGCACCTCCTCTGAAACACAGGGCATGTCCCAGTGCTTCAGTTTTGGCCTTGAGTAAGGCTTGACCATCTTGCTCCCAGAGTGGCACTCTGAAGGGCACCAATGGTCAGTGGGTTTGTGCTGGACAGGCAGGAGCTCCACGGGTCAGTGCCCTGCTCAAGTACAGCTTTCCTCTAGTTTTGCCAGTTGATGGTTACACAGAGTCACCTCTAGTGTCTGTGGAACAGAACTGCAAGGTGCTCCACACTAACCACAGTGGTTGCTTCTCAGATGAGTTCAGGGAAGGCCTAGAGACAAAGAGGTATCTGAGCTACTTGACCTATAGGTGGACAAAGTGGGTAGTGCTGGTAAAGTTGGAGAGAGCTGGGAGGCATTAAGGAGACTTAAGAAAAGGACAGAAGCACTGAAAGAATGTCTAGTATTTGGTTCTTGCAGTAATTTTATCCCATAGTTGTATTTTGGTGGTCTGTCTCAGAACACAAATGGAGAGAGCTCATGTGATCTGTTCAGTAATATTCAACAAAATGTCAGGGATAGGGGTATAGAGCTAGAAATTAGGATTATTTTGAATTTTTTTGCCATTCCAAGTACAGTACTCGAACAGCACCTCAATTTTAGAGGTAGACTTATAGTGTCCTTTACAGGCACATATGTTGCAGCTCTGCACATACCTTTAGCCAACTGGAAGTTGCAAAGATTTGTTCAGCCTTGCATTTAAAGCAGACCAGATGATCCCTGCTAAGAAGCAACATATAATACCTTTGGGCTGAACAAGCAAACTATATAGATACTTGCTAGGTTTGATTTAAGGATTGGAAGGGGCATCTGCCTGTGAAGGAACATACTTTGTGTATCCTGGAATGCCTGTGTCAGGAATTGAGCAAGAGCTTACATGGGAGAGGCCTTTGGGGAAAACAAATATGAAAATATTACTATAAATTATCTGGTAAAAATTCAGCAGTGTATGGAAGGCTTACAGAGAATTATTTAGGTAGTCTTAAATTATTAGGAATGGAGAAGGTAAAAAAAAATCCTGAATGATAAAAGACCCAAGATCTGTTAAAAAGGTCACCTTTAGGGAAATAAAAGCCTGGAGAAAAGAGTGCCAAATTTGTAGCAGTAGGAGATTGATGCATGGTAACCTTACAAATTTGAAAAGGAAATGGCACTACTATGAACAAAATAACTTTGTGCTGAGTGAGTTCACAGCAACAAAGAGTTTCTGCCAGCCAGTAATGAACTACTTGATTAATGACATTGAATGGTATCATAAAACACTCCTGGAGACTTTGGAGAACACTCAGAGCTGAATTCAGGTGCTTCCTTCCTGCAGGTTTTCCAGTTCAAATGATCAACACCAGCTGTCAATAAGTATAAAAACCACACTTGGCAGAGGTTAAAGCAGTATATTCAATTCCTTGTGGTTAGATTGCTGAAAATAACTGTAAAAATGGACAGGGAAAGTTATGTTTTGTGCAATATTTGCACTAGAAGTATTATTTTAAATGGCATTTTGCTTTTTCTAAGCACTTAGCAGGAAACCTCCTCTGAAAACAGAAACTAGAGGAAACCTCAACTATGATGAGCTTTCTGTAAAAGATCTTGGAGGAGCCCAAATCGTGTCCCTGAAGCTGTCTGAAGGTTTAGCAGTGCTTCTTGCAGATGTGATCCTGAATGACACGGTCACTTAAGTTGAAGACATGCCCTTGTGTCTTTTGTTCTTACGAGCAGAAGTTACACGAGTGTACGTCAGGTTCAAGTGCTTAGAGAATCCAGGGGCAGGAGGAGACCTTTTAGAAACCAGGGGAATTGCACTGAGGGCACACCTTGTTAACATAATGACCCATTCCTGTGTGAAAGGTAAGAGTGGTTTTCACAGTGGTGTAAGAGATGTAAAACTATGTCTACATTAAAATTTTGTTTTATTTCTCTTGGGCTTTATACTCATTAAGATCCTGCTCTCATCTTACAGTCATGAGTGAATTTTTGAAAAGGAACAGTGGAGCTGTATATCTGGAATCAACTGAATTTCATGGAGTATAAGCATCTAATTCTCATACCCAGCTTTGTAAGTCTTGCCACGTGCTATTTGCTTGATTTAAAAGCATTTTGACACTTGAGTACTGCAGAAGTATTTCTGGAAATAATCATCTAAATTGTTCAATGCATTTGCCTCATTTCCATCTGTTACAAAAGTTCTCTGGAGAATTAGAGCTCATGTAGTCTTGAGCAGCTCTTCAAGGGGTCGCAAGGAGCTTTCTGGCCCTTGTTAGTTAATGATAGTTCTCTTCCATGCAGGTGTCTGAACCCACAGAATAGCCTAATTTCCTGGTGTTAAGGATCATCTCATCTGTAGTGATGGAACTGCTTGAAAGTTAGTATTTATGTCAATATGAAGTAGGTTAAATTGAAATACAAATTTCCAAAGAATCTAAATTGTTATCAATTGGAATAGGAATGAAAAACGCCACATAATTACAGTTTAGTTTGTTCTGAGAGATATTTACTGGGTATTATCCAGCTGTCATGCTGTTTGACTAAACATATAGCTAAGAATTTGATTGTGCATGAATTGTATAGCCTTAAGTTTGCTTTATCAGAAGTGATGATTCATTTGGATGTGCCTCTTCATACCCAAAGGCATTCCATGGCAAGTCCCATCTTGCCTCCCAACTGGCTGCTAACTTGCTGATAGTGCTTAACCACAGTATTAACAAGTCATTAATCTGTAGTGCGATAAAAAACTCTTTTCTGCCTGGCAGAGCTGCATTCAAGTTCTGCTTTTTATTCTCTGAATTGTATTTTGTGTAAACATGTAACCTAAAAGGTTTGTGTTAAACATTGATATCAATGGGTTTGATGGATGTAGCTTCTTACCTGCTTTTGATCTGAGACTAGCTTGGATTGTGATTAAGGTTTTGGGAATGATAGTGGTTTGGGGCTGCTGCCTTTTGACAAAGGCTTCTGTCTGTGAAAGGGATCACAGCACCATTTGTTTTTGTTCTGTTTACAGTCAGGGCACACTTGTTTGGCCTAGTCTTACTGCTAAAGCATTTTTGGAAAAGATCAGGTCTTTGTGTATGTTTGTGGTCCCAGAAATGCTGTTAAGTGAGTGTTTTGTGGAGATGTTCATTCATGTTGGTTCAAAACAGCTGAAATTCTGTAGCATATGTGTGTTTCTTATACATTATATGCTAATGTATGTGTGTAAGTTGGCCAAATGTAGAGAGTAAGGACAGCAGGTTAAATACAAAGCCAAGAAATAGTAACCTGCTTTCAGAGCAAGAGGTCTAACAGTGTTAGAAAAAAAATCATTTTTTATTATTCACTTTGCATTGTGGCTACTATCTGCATTTAGGGACAGTAATTCAGGGGAGATAGGTTTCTGAAAAGTACATTTTATAACTTCATTGTTGTGTTCTTTACACTTAAAAACAGTGATACTCTGTGGATACTAATTGTAAATTCATGTTTAAAAGTACATGGCTGATGCACTTGTGTCCTTGGCCACTGCAGGAGGGTTAAGCCTGTCCCTCTGTGATGTTCAGTGCTATCAAGACTAACACAAGCACATGCACACGTGACATGCCCAGCCCACTGCTTTGCTTCACACCTTCAGGTGAAACTGCATCTTTTTTAGGGTTTGGATAATCAGCTCAGTTCTAAAAGGCCAGTTCATGTAGCAGCTATTTTTAGTTAGTAAAAATGAGCTTATTAGTTCTGCTATTGATTTGAGTTTAGTCTGTCTCAGAGGGCTGTGTATCCACATGATGTAGCCACTTTTTCTCAAAACAGCTGCTTGCTTCATTTCGTTTGCCAAACTGAGGCTCTAGAATTTCTCGGCACCTTTTGGTTCCTAGAGAATTAGATCTTGGGTACTCTAGCATCAACTGTGATTAAAATAATAATGAAAAATAAACCCCAAAGTCATAAGCTGTGTAAAATATGGTGAGAATGATGCTCCCTTTCACCCCACAGTTGAAAATGCTGAAGTATACCCTCGTCATGTCTGTGTCCTGTTTGACTTTAGCTCGATGCTGTGTGAAGAGGAGGATGTGCCCATGGCAGGATATGAGCTGCAGAATACAAGGCCTGTCAAAGCCATAATCATAAACCTGCCAAGATAGCCCAGTTGTAATTTCACAGAGTCAGGGCTGTCACTGAGCACTCTGTGTCTTACCCAGGACATGGCTCTGGTGTCAACGCTTCACCATTATGAGAGCTGAAAGATGAAGGACGTAAATATGGTAAGAGTCCAGGATTTTGCTTGAAGCACAGCACTGAGCAAGGCAATCAGTGGTTGGGATAATATTTATGGAAATGATGATACTCAAGATGACAGATGATGTGCTTAGTGTTTCAACGGGAGTTGTGTACACTATTCATTGTTTCTACTTCTTTCTTTTTTCATTCTATGCACTTATTGTAAGCCTCCCCAAATTGTGGAAGTTGTCTGCAGAAATTGAGTGTTATTTTCTATTACAAAATCAATTTAAACTAGAAAAGAGAAATTAGATGTGCAGGGTTGGTTTTTTTTATGAACCTGACATTCTGTGTAGTGGTTTGTTAAAGATGATGGATTTTGTAGTGCTTTGGAATTTTGGCACTTCTGTTTGTTGTGGTTAATTTTTGGTCTTATAAATTAACAAGGCATCAGACAATGAAGTTAGAGTGTTGCTGGGTTGGGGTCCAGTCCCTGGTAAAAAATGCAGCTCCAGCATATTGGCAGCTAGGCTGCTTGTTATTCATTGTAAGGCATCTGGCTATGGGAGTGTTAGATGTTTGACAGCATTGAATAGATTCCAGTCAGCCATACAAACTACCTCCAGTGAAGTGGAAAGGACCATAAAATTGTTTTAGCAACAGCTAATTCTCCTGAGTCTTTTAAGGCTTTTTTCCCCTTATTTTTTTCTTTAACCATTTGGTTGCCTGTAGAGGATTTGCCAATTTAAACAATAAGCATTCCGAGATTGATTTAATTTAAGATTAGTTAGGAAAGCTTTTCAGTGATTTTTGCATTTAGCATAGTTGAGATTTTTTTGGGGGAAAACTGCCCCAAAAATCCAAACAAACAAACAAACACCAGCCATCCAAAGTGTATATTGAAGAACAGTACCTTTCTTTGAATATAAAAAACTGAGCTATAAGGAAACTTGCGGCTCTGGATTTGTTTTTTTTCTGTAAATGACTTCCAGCTCTATTTTTGTCAACAAGGCATTTGGCTGCTAATCTGTTAACTTGTAAGTATTTTGCTTCGTGTCCTTGCTCACCTTTTAGGTGCTGCAGTGCCACCCAAGCTTAGTGCTGCAGGTTCTTTTAAAAGCAGCTTGGGTGCTTGTCTTCAGTCTCTAGCTGAAGATGTGTGTGAAGTCTTCTATCTTTCCTTTGAGTAATTTCTTTTCTCCCGAGTAGCTTAGACTGTGGATTCAGTGTGTGAAAGAACATAAAGCTGTGTCCTCACCTGTCAAATATTTGATAATATAAGAGCTGCCATAATGTGCTATAGTTCAGCCATGGACACAAAGTGTTTAAGCAGTCTGGGAGACACAGTGACAGTAGCTTTGGAGTAAGCCTGAAAAATTCTAGCTTTTGGAGTACAAGGGGAAGATGGAGAATGAGGAGGTCCTCAGCTGTTACAGCTTTATTAAAGGGACTTAAAGAACCAGGAAGTGGGTAAAATGTTCAGTTTTTCAATTTGTCTGAGTGCAAGGCTTCATCCTGCAATGAGATTAGAGTGAAAAGCCACTTGGTTCTTGTCACCTTCTGCCCCAAAAGCAGCTGCCTCTTGTGAAGACCTCTGTCTTGTACACTGGGAATAATGACCTGTTTCATCCAACTGAGTACAAACTTTTCCTTTCCTCTCGTGTTTCCCCAGTGATTTAGTTATGTTAACATTAGCTGGAAAACTTGAGAAAAAATTGTCATTACCAGCATTTGGTCTTAAGAGTAAAAATGCCAGCTGTGCTAGGAAGGCATTGAGCAGCAGCAGCACATGGTGTTGGACTGGATTGGGGCTAAAATGCTCAGACTGTGTGAAGAAACCTAGGACACAGCTTGGAAACAGGAGCCTGGTGGCTCATGATGTGTGTGCCTCATCTGTGGTAGATGAGGTGAAAAGCCCTGGTTCTCAAGGCTTTTGTTAATTGTAATGAAGCTTTACTTATTTTTTATTTTTCTAGTCCATCTGCACAAGATCTTCACTTCACTGACCTTTTCTCTAGTCCTCCTATGCCATCGTGAACCAGAGAAGTCAACACAGTCTGCAAGGTGAAATGGGACTATAAGTCTTAGTTATTGAATTCATTGAACCTGCATTTAGAGGAGAAGACCTGCCTTTTCATTTAAATACTTCAGTCAGAGGGAGATGTGGACTCTTAAGGCTGCACCCATCACATGCAGCAGCCAGATGCTTCCTGCAGCCATAGGACCAAGCAGAGCGAGTAAGCATTTGCCCTAAGATGATCTCGTTCCTCTTCAGGGGGCTCTGCTCAGAGCAAAATTAGGCATTTTTACTGAAAGAAAGATACACAAATTTTGTTGCCTGTGACCTCAGGCAATGGCTTAGCTACCTCGAGTGTTGGCATGCGTGTTACTACCTGGAGATGCTGCAAAATACCTGTTTTTTCAAGTCAGGATGGGGTCCGAGCATTTTGGCAGCTGTAACGTCTGAGGTACTGGCAGTCACTGGGACAATTTGCAAAACTCATTTTTTACAATGGTAACAGCCTCTGTTCGCCTTACCTGAAGCTTATCCTGGTGTCTCTAATCTCTGTTTCTTTGCAAACCTGCTCTATTACATTCCCTGTAGTGTTTTCTGGGAGATGAAACAGTTTTAATCCTCTGTAATAAAATTCTGTGTTGCTTTTATTACAGACCCTTAGCCCATGTGCTTGTGAGCCATGGCAACGTGTGAGTCCTCATTTTCCCAGAGGTGGGCCTTGTTGTTGCTGAGTTCCCTGGAAGGCATTTACTACTGGAAATATTAATAAGGAGTGGAGGCTAGGGGAAAAAGAAGAAAATACAATTTCTAAACTGTATGTATCAGGCATTCAAGTCTGCTTTGTTCTGTATAGTCAGAGTGGAATCAGGAGTGCAGTTTGAAAGATGAGCACAGGGCCCTTGTGTCTTGGACTGGCAGGAGGCAATGGGAAAATAGGATGTACAGGAAGAAGGTTGTTGTCTGTCTGGACAACAAAGAGGGGATGGGGGGTTTTATGTCCATCATTGTGCCCTTACAGAAAGATACTGGTTTGCTCACAAGGTGCCACAGTAGTATTCAAAGATGTGCATGTATTTGGAAGGTGCACTGGCTATCTTTAGGGGGACATCTGTGCTTTGTATCTGCTTTTCTTGGTTGGTCAGTACTTGCTGTTAAAAAGCTCTTAATAAGATGATTAGTTTTGACTCACTGCTGTACTTATATATGTAGTTTACTCTTGGTTCTCATTCCTAAATATACTCACTTTATTGTTTTATTTACATGCTTCCCCCCCTTTTTTCTAATGAGCAAGTGTGACACTGCTACCTCCTGTGGAGGCAAAAGGAAACAATCCTTGTGTACTTCTTAGGAACCCTTACTGTCACACCTCTATGTGGCACTAGACCAGGGACTTGCAGAGTTTGATGGATTTTTAGCTTCTCAATTTTATGTACCAAAAGTTGGAACTCATCTGCTAACAGCAGAATGGACAAGTGTTCCAAGCAAGCAACAGCAGAGCAAAACGTGAGAAAGGTATCTGAGGGGGTAGTCTTGACTGGTGCCCCCTGGGGCACTCTCCATCCCCCTCCTCAACCGGGGCTTGGAGTAAGGTGGAAAAGCTGGAGGGTGGAGATTAAAGTCCTGTGTTAGTGACTGTCAGGGGCAACACTGACTTGGCTTGAGAAGAACTAAGGTAGTGCCAATCTCAGTGAAGCTGAATGGTGAAATGGGATAAAAACTAAGTCCCTGGGTGCGACTGGGACGGGCTGTGTCTGGCACAGAGTAGAGCCCTCTCCTCACGGAGACCCTGTCACTGCTCCTGTCCCCTCACAGAAACCCCCACACTGCTCCTGTACCCTCACAGAGACCTCCTCACTGCTCCTGTCCCCTCACAGAAACCCCCACACTGCTCCTGTACCCTCACAGAGACCTCCTCACTGCTCCTGTCCCCTCACAGAAACCCCCACACTGCTCCTGTACCCTCACAGAGACCTCCTCACTGCTCCTGTCCCCTCACAGAAACCCCCACACTGCTCCTGTACCCTCACAGAGACCTCCTCACTGCTCCTGTCCCCTCACAGAAACCCCCACAC
>NW_008692854.1:169384-181908 GCF_000695815.1 Acanthisitta chloris | reverse complement strand
CTCCCCTCACAGAGACCCTGTCACTGCTCCCCTCCCCTCACAGAGACCCCCTCACCTCTCCCCTTCACAACACCCCCCAAAGCTCTCCTCCCCTCACAGAGCCACCACCACCACCTGACATGAGGAAAAGGGGAGAGCAAAGAGCTCAGACTTGAGGAACATCTTTTAGGGAACAGGTCGTTGCAAGGAGAAGTTAAACAAGGTAAACTCCCAGGAATAGTACATTGTGTCTGGGCAGAGCTTTGATTTGTGACAGGAATTTGTCATTTACATTTCTGAATTGATGGGCATTGGCAGAAGGGGAAAGGGCTATGTACAAAGAACTGAAACAGTGATTTGAGGTAATGGAGAGAAATATGTGCAGTTAGAGTGGGATAGGTGGTAGTTGGGAGAGAGTCTGATTTGTGTGGATAGCAATAAAAAAGAAAGGGAGAAAAAAGGGCTCACCCTTTAAAGAGATGTAGAAGAATATGGAGGCAAAGCAGTGGGAAAGGTATGTAAGAAATTGAGACAAAAGACATGGAAAACAGCTAGAAAAACAATTTCAGTGGAAAAAACAGCCTTTATTTGAAGAGTCAAAGAACTGGAATATATTGTAAGATGGAATAGATGATGATTTTTACTCAAAGTAGACAGGTATCAGTGGATGACATAGGCTGGGGTCTTACAAGCCATGAAGCAATACAAGCTGGTTTCACTTGGGTTATTCTGAGAAAACAGATTTATTACAATGGGGTGTCATGAGGCAGGTCCAGTAGCAGCCTGGCCACATTTACAGATCTCCTCAACCAGGCTTAGCAACTTAAATAGTGTCATACAAACACAGCTGTGAACGTTTACCAAAGCAGGGCAATACTCTGGTTTTCCCTTGCTGTGGCTGCACTTTGGGCAGTGGTTTCCCTTAGTGCTGTGTGGCTGCAGTGCTGGGTTTTTCCAGTGAGGTGGAAGAATCCCACATGCTGGGTTTGCTGTGAAGCCCTGTGGGGAAGGGTGTCACATCAGCTAGCCCTCATGGGGTATGGACTCATCTGGAGAAGTCTTTCTTTTCAGTGATTGTATTCTGGTTATTTGCCTCCTTTTTTGGTCTGTTTGGAGTGGTGGTGGTGGTTTATCAACATCAGTGTTGTCTCTCTGCCCCTTAGACTGCCCTGTTTGAGTAATCCTACCATTTCAAGCTGGTTTTAACCACAGTTTGCCTATGCTAGAGGAGGCTTGGATGGACTAATCTGGCTGTGAGCTGTCCAGAGCAGTTAGCCTAACCTTCTCAGGTGTGCACTTACCTGCTGCTGATAGCTCTGAGGGACTGGAGTGTGTGAATGACAGCACACACCCTTTCACACCCATGGCAGCAGCAGGTCTTCAGGGCTTTTGTTCAGTTTGTCTTGCCCCACATGGCTCTGCCCTGCCTCTTCTCCTTTTAATGTGTTCAGTGTTTTAAGAAAAGCACTTGGCATTTTTGTGAGATATGTGATTCATTATTCTGTAAGCTTTAATCATTAAGTGTCTATAATCTATACTTCTCCTGTTGTCTAAGCTTGCCCAGGATATGCCCTCAGTTCTGAAGCTTCATCCTGGATGGAATTAATAATTTGGCTTCTTGCAGGATCAGACCAGGAGGCTGCTCCATTGATAGACTCTGAATTTTAGTATGAGCTTAATTCTTTTTGATGATTATTTGAACTAGCATTTATCATGATCTGAAAGTTTTTTTTAAAAAAAAAGGCTAGTTCATCATAGTTAAGTATGAAAATGCATAATCAGTCCATGATTCTATTATGAGGCTATATTTACTGACCCGGGGTTTCCAGTTCATAACAAATGTGACACATTTCTAAAAGCCATTCCCTATTCCTCCCCACTGCATATGAACCCATGGAAAATTTTCAGCACTTCTCTACAGTATTCTACAGTATAATTATGCTTTTTTTTTTGACACCAGACTCCAAATAAGTTGTATTAAAGACAAGAGGGAAGTCAGGAGCTGAGTTTTTCAGAGCAGACTAAGCGTAAGTCTCTCTCTGTTCATCTCTGACACTTCAGTCTTTTAGTACAGAAGTTGGTGACAGCGCTGTGTAGAGCTCCATGTGCTGTGGGCCAGATCCCAGCAAGTAAAGTCTTCTGAGCTTCAGCATTGCCGTCCCAGTCTGTGCCAGCTGAGGACTTGATCTGTGCAGTGCATCTTCACCTGCTTTCAGCCCCTTGAACTATATATCCAAATTACAAGTGCCTGGATTAAGCATGGAAGAATACACACAGCAAGGTTTGCCTGGAAAGCAATCTGCTGACTTCCAGCCCTGCTGATCCACTGTAGGCTCATCATCACAAATCACAGTGCCAGAGGTGACTAATGTTTGGATGTATATGCCAAACCTAACTCCATGATGTTCAGAAATAAACACATGTCCTCATCTGAGTTTTGTCCCTTGCAGCCTTTTGCAGCAATGGCAGCAAGCTACTTTCTGCTCGGAGTTGTCGTAGTAGGTTTGTATTGTCAGAGGTTTTGATGTGTGGAAAAGTGGCAGCAGTCTTAAAGGAGGTTGTCACATTCAAGCTTTTAAGTCAAGATTTATCTTGTGTATAAAATACACTTCAGTTCAGTGTCTGCAGTGGAATCTGTGGTGGAACTGAAAATGGCAGACCTGTGTTAGCAGTTTGCTGCCTCTGAAGCAGGAGACGCTACATGCCCCTGTCAGATCATTTACAGCTCTGGTCTGATACATAGTGTAGGACTCTTGAATAACTTGACTTCTTTGTTGCCTGTGTATACTTTCTGGTAGATTCAGTTGCAGATATCTGGTTGTTGGCATCAGATATACAGAGTTTAATGAGAGTTACCTGAATTTGTCAGCTAGATACAGTTGTATATTTATATTTGTTGGGAAGCTCACTTGGCAATCTCAAGACTCAGAAATTACGTTCCCCTGGAATTTGTTATCAGCAAATATATTGTCCTGAATTTTTTCCCCCTTTCCCTGTGAGTGTTAGGAGATAGCATGATGTATTGAAGCCAGAGATTAAGAGTTGGCTCATGTGGTCAAGAGGTAGAAGTCCTCCACCTGCCTTTCCACTACTGATTGCTGTGCAGAAGAGCTGTTTAAGGACCCACAAACAATCTCTTATAGGATCTGTACTCAACAGCATCATCTTCATCTGAACCCCACAACCTCCAGCCTCATGATAATATGCTAATAACGTGTCCAGTGTTTTACTTCAGAAGGCCAAGGTCACCCTTTCTTCCTGCCAGGACACAGTGGATAAATTTCCCTTTAGATCAATTATACTAGTATACTCACAATTTGGCATTATTATAGATCTAGGACAGTTTGGATTCCTCAGCATGGAAAACATCTATGTCCACACAGGGATGTTAAAATTGCCACCAAATATTTTACCTGGACCTGGACCTCAGGACCTGGCAGGCTGGGTGACACCAAAAGCCTTCAAAAGACAGGTGAGTAATGGAAATACCAAATACTCAGTCAATCAGGCACAAAATAGGTCAGAAACCCTGAAGGTGTCGAATCGCAGGATGTAGGTGCAGCTCCATTAAACTGGGATAATACTTGTCTGCCAGGGGCACAAGGGTCTCCACTTTGTTTCTAATTCATTTCTTTCATTGTGAACAGTCAAGCTTCAGCAAAGAGAATTAAGACTAGGCAGTGTAGTAAAACAGATTTTCCAGTGACAGAAGATGCAGAATTGTGTAGAAAGATAGTCTTGAGAGAATAAATGTCTAGTGAGACTAGTGTCAAAATCCTTTAAGATCACAGTCACTCTTCACATGTGATGCCCAGGTGGGGATGATACAAAGTTGTGATCCAAGTAGAAATCCAGCCAACTAGCAAAAAGGTTGTATTTTGTCCTTGTGTTTTTGTAGTGGCTGGTTTGCTTTGTGCACTAATGGGTGAGTAAGACTTTAAATATTAGTTTGTCATTGCAGGGTCTGTGTGTTCCAGTTTTACTTGTGTACATTGTTTGTACAATGTTTTATGAGAGGTTACGGAGAGAACAAGAAAGTCTGTGCCTCACTGGTTTGCTGCCAAAGACCTTATGACCACTTTTGCTTCACAGCATCTGAATTTTCTTGAGTCAAGCCTTAAGACAGTAAATTCTTTTCCGTTATGGCTCAATGGTTTTTCCCCCCTCGCCCATTTCTTAAATTTCTGAGGAAAATTTCTCCAAGGAAGCATACTTGCTATAACAGCAGAAGAGAAACAAGGTTTATAAAATTTGCTGGGACTTCTTAGTCTGGAAGGCTGTGTGGCCTTGCAGGGTGTGTGGGACAGATCCCAGTTCTGCTCTTCCACACCTGCCCCTTAGGTTTCCTCAGCATGGCCACAGTAGCCAGTGTGTGTCTCCTCTTCAGTTGTGTTGTCCCACCCAGTTATTGCTACCAGCTGGGGAAGGTGCTGCAGAGATGGCTTTCCCACAGTTCCTGAACCAAAACTATTTCTTGCTTTGTTTTGAAGCTGATAGTCTTTTAGTATAAAAGTTTAGGTTTATTTTAAGGGTCATTTATCACCAACACATTGGTAACTATTAGAAGAATTATCTTTTAGAGTGGTTTTATTTGTTTGCTTCTGAAGTATTTTTCCAAGTACTCCCTTGTTTTCCTTTTTCTTTCATCTGAGTTTTAGATTTTCAAATACACAGAGAAAAATTATATACTGAAAGCATAAACTATCCAATGCTGTGTTACTTGTACTTGGCATTATTTTCATTTAGTTTTTCATCTGCATATTGTCTGTTCTTCCACAGATTGAATGGGAGAGCTCTACTTTCGCTTATGCCCATGCTGCTTTGCCTGTCCCTTGCGGAGTTAAGGACTAATAAAGTGAGCACACTTTGTAGCTGCTTTTTCAGTATAAAGTGCCTTCAGTGTACATGGCAATCAGGCCACTGGGCTTTAGGTTAACCCCCACCTCTCACTGAGCTCAATCCTGAGAAATAAACAAAACTCAGGGAAAAGAGGTTCACTTGGCAGAAAGATTGAGCTAACATTATGGATATAAAAACACAGGGCTCAGTTCTGTAAGAATCTGAGCATTCTGGCCCCAGTCCCATGAAGCACTTAAGCACAGGCTTCATTTTCAGGCGAGTTGTAGGTTGACTGACAGCAAGAAAGACTGAACTCCTAATCCTTGACCCTCCATGTGAAGCAGGACTCAGGCTGCTCCTGTAGTTGTGCCACAGCCAGGGTTGCTCCTCCAGTGCCCAGGTGGGATGGCAGGTCCCAGGTGACAACACTGAGGTTTCTGGGAGTGGTGGAACCCTGTGGGCATATGGGCAGGTGTCAGGTTGTGCTGCCAAATGTGGTGTATGCATGGGGACAGCAGGCCTAGGGGGCTCAGCAATCTCTCTTGCCAAGGGGAGGAGGGAAGAATGTGTGGAAATGCTTCCTTATACCAGACAAGAAGTTTCCTCCACCCAGCAAATTCCCAGCTGTGCTGTGAAGGCTTTTGTGCTCAGCCTGTCCCCTTTCTCCTGAGCTAAGCTCTTGCATATATCCACTCTGCACATGAGCTGTGCTGTCCGGGAGGAACAGCTCCTCTGTGAGGGGAGAGGGATCGAGGAGAGGGCTGATCTGTCAGTCAGCTGTCAGACAGCCTGGCATTTTCATGATGAATTAGGCTCTGTAGATGCTTTGTGGCTTGGCTAACAAAGAGATTATTTTTTTCTTTACCAGATTCCCCAGTGCCACTCCTGCAGTACATGATTTTACCAAGATGATTTTCTAAGACTTAGGGAATGCAATACACAGCATTGAATGAAAAAGAGAAACCATACACACTCTTAATTTATCATGTGGTAGTTTTTGTTTAAGATTGTGATGAAGTTGCATTCTTGATCCATCACCAGTGTCTGCTTAATGAGCTTTTGTAATTTTATATACTTACTGGTTTGTGTGCTTTGCCTTCAGAGACTGTAGGTTGTTTTTTTTTGATTCACAGAGTACTTGCCTGTGTGTTTTCTGGTTTTATATGCATTTATGATGTTTAGTGAACAAACACTAATACTTACTCCTTAAGAAATATTTCTGTTCCATGAAGTGGTATGAGTACTGTGGTCATTAATCTGTCTTTGATCTCCTTAATGTGTTTATATGCATTGCTAGTGCTGATTGGTATTATGATC
This sequence comes from Acanthisitta chloris, assembly GCF_000695815.1. NCBI lineage: Eukaryota > Metazoa > Chordata > Aves > Passeriformes > Acanthisittidae > Acanthisitta > Acanthisitta chloris. The sequence goes on along the minus strand of NW_008692854.1, from coordinate 175,773 downwards.
TTTTTTCTTTCTGAAACTGTTTTACTGTCTGCATCTTGCTGTTCTGTTGGTATTGATAAGTAATGGAAGTCAGTGTTTCTGTCTGTGATTTCTGGCCCCTGGTATAAGTTAGTGTTACAGTATCTGAGATGAAGTTCTCTTCATTTTTGCACTGGCTGCTGTTCAGTGTGCAGGTGACAAAGTTAAGGCCACACATTTCTGTCTCCTGCAAACATTCCTGATTGACTTTCCATAAAACAATGAAACTTTCTTATTTTGAACCAGCTTGGAAGTGAATTATCTAAAAGGCACCAGGGCTTCAAAAGAATATTTTTTTTTGAAGTGGCTACTGATGGCAAAATGTTGCAAAGAAAATAAGTGGAACAAAAGGTTAGTTCTGATTCGATGGACATGGCTGGCATTGCAAGCAGCCTCACCTCCCACACCGCATAGCAATGAGGAGGCAGCGTGGTGAGAAAGTTCAAACTGCAGAAGATTATCCTTTCACAAATAAATTCTTTTAACAGGCCCCTGTTGAAAATGGTAAGATTATACCTCTGAGGAGAGGTACCTCTCTGGAGAAGTGCTTACGCCACTTAGAGGTTTTGGAAACTCTTAAATCTTTTTGAGTAAAAGTAACAAACTTTTCATCCTTTAAATAAGATACACATTTTCTGTCAAGAACGGGCCTATGAATTGTGAATTGCTTAGAGACCTAATGCTCTTTAGAGGAAAAAAATATTACTGAGGTTTGCATGGAGAAATACTCCCTTTTTATTGCTGTGCTTTTTGAGTGCCTGGAAGTTTCCTCAGCTTCCAAGTTGGAGTATCTGGCGTGTTTTTATATTTAATCTCTTATGCTTGTTGTGAGTGTGCAGTTTGCATTCTCTTGACACAAAGCTTTTAGGTTAGTGCTATCCACATTGAGAATTATGGACTGGGAATATCCAAATACACATTCTCACAGTAACTTCTTCAGTACTCCAGTGTAAATACAGAAACTCTCTAAATACACTAAATAGCAGGAAGATTATAATCATAGAGTTTACTGCAAAGTTGAGATGTAAAAATTTTGGTTAAATGAAATGATTTTTAAACTGTATAGTTTCGGTCTGTTTCAAACACATCTTCTAAAGAAAGCAGTAGGTCTTAGGTGCAACAGTGATGATTATGTTCCCAAAGTGTATGTATTTGATTTAAGTAGGAAAATTGGAAATTGATGTAATGCTATTTGCAACTGCTAAGCTTAAATTAGGTCTCAGTTCTGCTCCAAATAATGAATCAAGTGTGAAGTCTGAAGAACTCTGATAGTAGGAGCCACAGTGAATATGTTTTCTGGGATATTTTGATGATGTGATATCAAACATGCATAATTCTATTTGTAACTGATTTGTTTGATGCTTGGGTGGCTTCTCTAAATTCTCTTTTGCAAAGTAGATGTTATGTCCATATACTTGAGAAAAGGTGATTGAAATTTTTTGAATGAGAAGAGTTTTTAACACAAAATTAGTTGCTCTTCTGTTTAAAAATCAGAACTAATAATTTTCATTTTCTTCAGTTTTTCACCTTTTTTGTGAAGAAAAACGAAGTGTTCATACTAAAACATGCTGGCATGGCTGCTGTTGTGCTCTTGCACATTTTCATCCTGGAAACTGGTTTGCTCACTGCTTTAATAAAATTTGTGATCTCTCAGTTACAAGGTCAGATTTTTGACAGTCTTGATGATGTTTAGGGTTTATTAAATAAATATATTCTGATGCTGAAATGTGAGTAAAGTTCCCATGTTAAACTGTGGGAAAACTTGAAAAAATGATAAAGAAGGCAGGATTTGCTGTGGACTTTCAGCTGAGCTCTGTCATCTCCATGTGGTTGCAAAGAGATGGAGAAGAGCTTGGTCAAACTGCCTTCACTGAGAGTGAGCTCCAATACTTCCTGCAGTAAGATTATGTTGTACTTGGTAGCTTCAATATTTGGTTGGCAAAGGTGGAAGACATGGATGGTAGGATGGGATGTCACCCATTGTCTCAGTTGTAGTTAACCTCTTGAAAGGCTGAGGGTGAGTTTATCCCTATTTGGAAGGTTGGTGTTTCAATGCCCATTTTTCTGTTAGGCTTTCAATGTCACTGAATTCTCAGTTTTGAATCAGTCATAATGTAATGGGAGAATTTGATGTTGGACTGCTAAGGAAGAGCAGGAGTTAAACTCAGGGTTGAAGTAACCTGTATTACCTGTGCATGCTTCTGTGTGCCAGTGCAGACTTACACTCTGTGAGGTTTTGTTTTGAAAAACACTTGCGCTCCAGTTTCTTCCTGTCCCCCCCTCCCTAATTTATTTGGTCACTATTTGAAAGGTTAATTTTAAACAATGTTGGTTGTTTTGTTTTTTAGTTTTGCCTTAAATCGTTTAAAAAAGGGACATTTGGAGATGTTTCTCAAATGATGCAAGTTTCATTTCTTTTGATGCAGTGTAATTAATAGTGGCAAGTCCTGCAGCCTACTGCTCTTGCTGAAAACTTGCTTACAGAAGGGATTGGCACTATGAGAGTCAAGAGCATCATCCATTTATGCAAGTCTGTGGCCACATGGGTGTGAACAAAAAGGCCATTTGTGAAAACTGGTGATTGATTGCTGTTCCAGTTTTTGTGGTGTTGTGTTTCCTGACAGTATCCCAGCTCTAGTTACAAGGGGAAGAAAAATGCTTAGAGATAGTACTGCAAGCTCAATCTGATTCTTCAAAAGTAACCTGTTATACTGTTTTCAAGTGAATTTCAACTATAATTCAGTTCTGGAGTTGCATTCCTGTGAAAAGTAGCAGGCAAATAGCAGCAGAGCTGAACAATGTCTTTGGAACTACAACTGTATGAAGTGCCCAGGAAAACAATGCACTGTCCTGTAACAAAGAAAGGCACAGAAAATGTGGCTTTTTCCCCCTCAGAATGCATAAAACTATTCCATGGAAATCTCTTTTACCTGTCTTCATTTCATTGCATTTCAGACTTATGGGTAGCTTTTAAAAATTTTTCTTCTGGTGTTTAGGTACAGTTAATACTGCCTTATTTTGGCAGTGGTTATGGACCTGGAGATTTTAGGCTAAAGAAAACATCTGTCTTTTCACTCTAAAGAGCTTTCTGAGACATGCAGATGCTACAAGGAGATTAAAACAAAGTGAGAAACAATTTCATACAAGTGATTCTTTTAGTACCTAGGATATTTTGTTAAGATCTCCATGTTTTAAAGCTAAGTGAATATGAGGAGAGCAACTGTTTTTTGACAGGCACCATGAAATTCGTTGCTTATATTTTTGCTGTCATCCTAGCCAGTACAGAGGAAACTGTGCATATACATGGTTTACAGGTTTTGGTATCTACAAAAACATCACAACTATGAAAGCTTTTTCAATTCACAGTGCTGCAGAATGTGCTGTGTTTTGTATCCCTCTTGAATTTCCTCGGTCTTGTAAAATTGGGAATAGGAGGTCAGGTTTCCAAATAAATGGTATTTCAAAGTTTATTTGATTAGGGCATTTCCACTGTGACATGGATATCTTTTGTTTGGTAATTCAATCACAAGTGGAAGTGAATTCTATACATCCTGTTCAGTTTGCCCTCTGGCTTGCCATGATGGAATAGTCTTTTTCATATGTATCAGTAAACCAAGTAATTTCTTTCACCCTCTCTTTCTCCTGTTTCTCAAGCAGTCTAAACATTTTTTTTTTCATGGAACAAGTATTTTTCATATAGGAAAATTCCAGTTAGGAATCCATCTTGTTATGTTCTTCAAATTAACTCTGAGGAAAATTAGTTAGCAGTCTGCCTCTTGTCCATGTGATTAGGCTTTGGGGGTTGCCAGCAGAGCAGAGGGATGAACTTCATGAACCAAACTGGTGCCTGTCTATCTCCTAGGCCCTGTTGCACATAGAATTGCAGCTACCACAGTGAATACATTTATTATTTGGTGGTATAATCCTGCACTGATGGAAATAGCAGTGGTTCTGAGTTGTTAGACAAACATCTATAAAATTAGATTGCCTTAACTGGATGCCAGCAGTAGCTACTGTACTTTGCTTCATACTGGAGTTGAGTATAAAAAATGCCAGTGAAGTTTTAAAATCTAAAAGAAAATAGCCAAAAGCAGCACATGTTCAGATGAAGAATTTGGTCATGCATGTTTTCCAGCAGCTGTTCTTATTTTAGGTTTAATTTAAAATACATTCAGCTTAATTCCATGTTCAGAATCATCAAAGCCTACCAAAAATCCTCAGATTTTGTTTCACAGAGATCATTATCAAGTTCTGAGCAATTGTATGTTTATTACTTTCATATTTTGCATTTCTGGGGTTTCATATACTACCCAAGGGCATGGCCTAACTCAAAGAATAACAGGAATAGGCATGCTTTCCATTTGCCCTTTTTCATTATTACAGGCATTCTATATTAAGATCTGTTTTAGAAACAAGCCAGTTTTACTTTTTAACCTCCCATGTGTTTTATTAGGTTGCTGAGGGTTTAATTTTATTTTTATAAATGGTTGTGAAAGAAAGGACTTTGGTCCACATTGCCATTCATGCTATTGCCTTTCTAAAGAGGTTTGTCATACTGAAGTTGTTTATGTTTATCTTTTCAGCAGCCGATTAAAGCAGCAGAAAGGCCACAGTATAAATGAGAAGCCATTAGTTGCTGTTTTTTCTCTAGTTTTTTTGTTGCACCCTGCAGACCACTGTGCTCATCATGTGCTTTATCCACTCCAGCAAGTACTTCAGCCCCACTGTTTTTCTCTTCAGGTGTTCTGTGCTGTAGGGTAGTGCAGAGTAGCAGTGCCCATAGACACAACTTTATGTAAAGGCAGTAAAAAGCTCATGCTACATAGCACTGCCCCCCTTGTCCCAAATTATACTGCCTGCATTAAGGAATATCAAGGCATCTGGGATTTAGCCTTCAGGATTCACTTAAACATCTAGAAATCAGGAAGGTGTTTTCTTTCCATGATTTTTCTGTCCTCTTTCTCCATCTCATTATGGTAAGGAGTTTTGTCATGTCAGTTCTTACTTATTAGAAAAAAGTGGGACGTAACAGTTTTTGCTGAGGTGTAGGCAAATAGCAGCCTGCTGCTAGCACAGTTAGCTGCCTGCTGTTTGCTGATCTTCAGTAAACTGTGGCTGAAGGACTTTGACTACAGCTGTGCTATAGTCTAGTTTTTATTATATTTATCATGTATGCATTTTGAATAATGAAAATGGTCGTGTTTATAGGACACTCAAGATGCTTTCAGCCTATTTTAATAACCAGTTCTAGTTAGATCAAAACTAGGCCAAACTGGGTCCCAAGTACACAAGACTTTTCAAGTCAGCTGCTTGCCTGTATCTAATCGTGTTGCCTTGTAAGAGTCTAAAACAGAAGATGAAATTGGAGCTATGGTAGATTCTTTGTTTGGTAATGAATTGATCCAGGCTATGTATGTATTCCTGAGCTTTAATTTGTCTTCTGCAACCAGATAATGACTTTTATTCTCACTGGTCTACCATGCTCTTGCTGCATTACTTTTCCTTCTTCCTTTGTTTTACATTGTTGTGGGCCTTCTTTTTGAGGGCAGTGTCTTCTGGCACATGCATTGAGAGGATCAGTGGCTTAATTTAGCTACAATTTGAGCCACTAGTGCTTTCTTGTGACTGGAGAAAAAGGGAAATTAAACTCTTCCCTAGTGCACTGAAGGAAGAAATGGATGTTATTAATGAAAAACTTGGGTACATGTTTTGAAAAGCAGATGAGCACAGACCATAGAGCTTAAATCAACTGCTTCCTATTTTGGGCAAGTAAAACAGTTATTGAATGAGACGAGTTTGCATATTCAGGGCAGTGTAATTACATCCTTAATAAGTTGGGCTGCATTGATGACTGCCAACTCCTGTTGCTATGCTGGGCTGCTGGGTGGTCTTGGACATGAACTGGGTGCATCACGCCCGGATTGTCTGCACATTCAGGTCTGCAGGGGCAGCCTTGCATCCACTAGGATGTTTGGGAGACCATGCTCTTGAGGTTTTAGCCCAGCTCTGCAAATCTGCAAGTTATAGATAGGCAAGTATCTAATGATGCAGGCACTTTGCCAGAGCTTTGGAATTCAGAATGTGATTTAGTTGTCAGAGAAGTAAATTGCTTGTCAGGAGTTAGTCAGTTCCAAGCCTGCCTACATGTTTTTTCTCAGATTTGTTAATCTCTCTGCCTGAGCCTCCTTGTCTGAGAAATGGGGATAAAAACAGGGAGTTGCTGCCTACTGTGAGGTGAGGGCTGTTATGATCTGACTCATGAGAGGTGCCTCTGCCCAAATTAAGGTGCAAATGAGACCATATGCCAAAGTCAATAATATGTTAATAATATAATAATATAGATTTCATTTGATTATAATTAAAAATGTGAG
>NW_008692854.1:159198-169358 GCF_000695815.1 Acanthisitta chloris | reverse complement strand
GAAAGAGATTAGGAGAGAAAGGGGAGAGATAGTGGGAGAGTCAACATCCAGCAGCATCCTGTTCATCCATCTACATATTTTTGACAAGGGTGGCTGCTGCTGACCTGACAGTTCTACTACATACTATTGCTACAGGTCTTGGAGAGTTACTCAAGTCTTCAGTGTCATCTAAATTACTAATTTGTGTTCAGAACATCTTTATTTTGGCAACAACTGTCAGCAAATCATAATTGCAATGATGTATCTCATGAAAAAAAGAAGCATTGGATGTGTTTACCAGTCTCTTGTAATTATTACATTTTTAAATGCAAAATGTGAAGGTTATTCTGACTTCCTTTCGAGGCCTTGGCGTTGCTATTGCCATGTTTATTTAATTATTGCTTGGATTTAGAGCATTCTTTCAGCTAATAGCACAATGTGGAAGTATAATGGCCTCTGACTTCCTGCATGTCTTTATTAGGTCACTTTCATGATGTCGTTTGGAGGAGAAAGTTCAGGCATTTTGCCTACCGAACTAACTGCTTGTAGGGAGGATGAACAGGAAAAAAGTCTTAGAAGGACTTAGAAATTTTGCTGAAAATTGGCGTTCTCCTCCTCTTGATTACATGTTTTCAGGGTAGGTATATCAGTGCTCTCAAACATATAGGATATACATGACTCTTCTTGTATCTTAAAATCTGTCTCACATGTGCAGCATTAGCCAGCCCTAGCAGGGATGTTTTCTTCCCTGTAATTTCCCCCTGAACATACTCAGATGTCAGTTTGAAGTAACGGACACTTTTTCTCAGAGATTTGGAGTAAATCCTTTTATTGAAAAAGTACTTGGTTGTTGAACCTTTGAAGACCAAACTGCAAAGGGTTTTTCTTAGTTACATTTTAAGCTTGCAGCGATAAAAGAAATACCAGTAATATTTTGATAATTGTTTTCCCTTAAGAAAAGGGGTATAAATAATAAACACATAACAGGCAATGCCATTTTGATATACTGTGATTAATTTGAAAAGTGATTAAAGGGAAATTTGAATAAAATCTTTGAATTGATTTTCTTCTTATGTTACCTTTAAAGTTACCTAATTTTTCTGAGAGCTTTTAAAGTGGCTCGCTTGGATTGATTCCCAATGCAATTTCTTTTCATACTAGATTATTGTAATTAATTATAAAGTCGAGGTTAACCTTTCTAGGTTGTCAATATCTGAGGACAAATGTCACAACTAACAAAGGCCAGGAAAGATTAGTCCTGAACCTGGGGGGATTGTGGGGGAGGAGAGGAGCTGTCATTACCTCTCAGGTGCTGGTGGTATTTTGTTTTGGCTTTATAAATGATTACCACTTCTCTTTTCAGCTGCATAAGTAGATACACAGTTTGAACAAAAAATGTTTTGAAAAATCCTAACAAAATAGACAGTTATTGATTTATGTGTGTTTAAAAGATTTTAGTTGTGGAGATAAGCTGTGCATGGTTTGATATCCTGACCAGTGTTTGCTATTTTAAAAGCCAGTGAGAGCAGAAAAGATCATAATTGTAATTTATGGTGAAAAATTGTTAGGTATAAGCTGTGTAGGATTCTTGAAGTGCTTGATATGATGTAAGGTATTTCTTTATTTTATGCTTTTTCCATAAATCCTCCAGGATTGTCCCTGTGTGTGCAGGTGCAGTCAGCTGCCAGGCTCAGGACAGCTTATCTAACCACTCTGAATGGCACTGTGCAGTAAGGCCCCGGATTGTAATTACTCATCATCTGCATTTCTGATCTGGGAGAAGGCCGTGTAGAATTTGATTCGTTTGGATAGCTGCTGCAGAATCTGACCATTCTGTGTGCCCCGGGTTGGTGCCCGACAAATTTCTTTTCTGCTGTAGACAGAAGACATAAAGATAAAAAACCTCCTAGCACAGCACTTACTTTTGCTTTTCAAGAACCAGTTTCAGGGCTGTTTGCAGAATACTGCTACTGCTCCACTTCTGCTAAACACTCATCTTTCTCAGTATATCTAAGTAGCCTGGAAACTTGACCTAATTAGTTAAAAAGGAAGAAAGATGAATTGTGGAATAGATGAACAGAATCTTTAAGTAACACTTTGCATAAGGACATCCAGGAGTACTTCTTAGCCTTGTAATTCCTCATCTTGAGTCCTTAGAAGTATGTAAGAGGAAGTTGATTGCAGCAGTGTAAATTGCTCTCCTGTAAGTTCTGTATGATTGAAATATGTCCCTTTTTGACTTGAAGCTTGTGAGCTGACATCCCATGCAATACTGAACAGCTCTGACCAACTAGTTCTGCTTCTCCCCACCCAAATTGTGGGTACAATGGCACTGCATCTCTGAGTGTGGGATGGGTACTTGGACTGCATGTGTGCTACTAGTTCACCTCCCTGACTGGTTGAACCTACCTGCCTTCCTGTTGATTTTTTTGTTGATGGAGATTATGAGATATGCCTGAGAGTAACAGTAGCCTGGTTGTTCCATAAAAATATCAGGATGATCTGTATCTGAATCTCTTTGTATGTCTCCCTTGTTTTTCAGCACATGCCTCTAGTTTCTTGTTTCTTCCTCAGAATGTGAGCACTTGCTTTTGCAGGGCTGTTTATTTTGGCATGTTTGTGTCTTAATTACAAAACTCAACCTAGAAATACTACTGTAATTCTAATCACTTGATTACAGCCAGGTACTTACAGAGGCAGCAGAGAACACAGGAGTCTGCCAGGAGGTTTTTCTGCCCCTGAGGAATTCACAGTCTTTCTCTCACTGGATGAATCTTTAGTATCTAGTAAGGGTCAACTTCTCTAACTGCCGATTTTCAGTAGAGTTGTAGGAAAGAAATTTACATCAAACTGTTCAGTAGATTCAAAATGAGAGAGGAGAATGTTCCCCTCCCAAGTGAAAGCCAATATACTCCTGTAGGAAAATGAACTAATAATCCCATAGTTTGTTTATGTATGGATGAACTCTGCTACCAGCAAAATGCTGGTAATAGAAAACATATTCAGTAAGAGAGAATATTTAAAAGAGGGCAAACCCAGGAGCTTTTTGCTCACTTATTCTCGTGATCTTTCTTACTCTGTCTTCATTAAGGGCAAGATTTTGTTCAATAGGCTATAGATGGTGGCAGTGAGTGATGAGCCCTGGCTCACGTCTTATCATATGTGCTCCCACTCTTCTTTTGAGCATTGGAAATGAGCATTTTACAACAATTCCTTAGTAATAGGTGACAGTCACCCCAAAGGAGAGGATTGTGTGTTTACATAGTTAACTTTAGTTGATGTCTTGGACAGCATTAAATGACAAATGATACTGGTTGGCTCTTTGTACCATCGGTAATCAAGTGCTAAGGGCATGTCTGACCCAAAGGAAGTGAAATCTCATGGTGAACATGAAAGTCTGAAAACTCAAACCTGATTTTCCCATAACTTAGTGTTTCCTGCTTCCCTCACTTCAAACTTGACAGCTGGATACAGCAAACTGCAGTTCAGACTTGAAGTGCATTTGTGCATGTGTGTTGTGGGGTACAGCTGTGCTGGTGCTGTGCTGGAACTGGGGCTGAGGCAGGTAATTAGTCAGAGCTGCTCACCCAGACACTGGATTCCCAGAGCTGAAGTGTGTTACAGATTGGAGGAACAGAAATCTGCAGGAAAATGTGTCAGCATTTTAATAACTCAAAGCCCAATCAGTAGAAGAATCTTGTATTTTAAAAACCTAAGCTTCCCATTACAAAATTACAAAAAATTACTGTTTTGAACTAGTGAAAAGGTCTCCTGCTTTAGAGAGATAAGATTCTCTTGGTTTCCAGAAGGGCATGACATTTTTCTAGTGTTTGATTATATTTGGTATATTAAATATGACCTCAGTGTTTAAGGTTGCTCAAGCTGTAAGAGTTCAGAAAGATTTTGGATGAGAATTTTTCAGTTTATTTTGCTAAGCCTCTGTAATAATTGTAAATAGTCATTCTTTTAAATAACAAATAGTAAGAGGTCAGATAATCCGTGTATGTATGACTCAGTATTTCATTACAAAGGAAAGTTCACAGCAGAAAAAATGTAGCTATGGTAAGAAAGTTCAGTATTTCACAGGGCTCATTGGTGTAGAAGCAAAAAAAAAAAGCTTAATGTGAAGAAAAATGTACAGAATTGTGAAACATGGTGGATAATTCAGAAGATAATGAGGTATAAGGAATACCAGTTTTCAGCTGTAGATGTTCACTGTTAGATGACAGACTTGCTTAAATACCAGGGAAGAGACAAGTGGAGTGACCTTAGCAGTGCTGTCGTTAATGGGGGATGGTTTTCTGTCAGTGTGTAATTTAAGATTGGCAAACTTATTTTTAAGTTTAAAAATCAAAGAAATGGGCTCAGTCATTTTTATGGTGATTCCTGAATATTCCAGGTACTAGACTGGGAATTTGGGAAAAGAGCTATGGATTTTCTGTTGCTACTAAGTTTTGTTAAATCTTATCACAGGTATCTCCAGTTATTTGCAGCTAATGTTTTGCAGTTTTCTTGCTTTTCTCAACATTTGATTTTTTAATTGTTGTTATTGTGTCAAATTCTCAAGTCCAGCGTCAGCAGAACAATGTTACCTTCTGTTTAAAAAGAAATAAATTAAAAATCCCTTAGTCTATACTTCCAGTTTAAGAGAGAACTTGGAAGCTGTAAGTCACATATATGAGGAGATAAATCTTTACAATTTCAGTCGCCATTTTTAGCAGCACTATTTTTCCTGTGGGTGGTGAGGTTTGATTCACGAGCTGTGAGTTAAACTGGCACTGCAGTTGTCTGGTGCCCTTAGGATGAGAGGGAAACTCTGTGTTCCTTTCTATTGTTAACACACAGGTAATTTGGAGCAGTAGATTCCAGATGTTGCACTTCCACAAAGCACCTTTTTTTTTTCCATGACATGCCTCATACTTTTTAATTGGCACTACATTAACTCATTTTCCCTGACTGTGCTAGCTGGAAGTTTAAGATGGTTTTCTGTACATGAGTGTTCTCATTTGTGCCATCAGTTTTGTGACTGCCAAAATTTCTGGTAAAATTCAACCTTTTCTGTTGTTTTATTTTGCAGAAAAGTACCCATTTTGGTGAGATATGAAAATTAGTCCACATGAACCTGTGCACAGGTTTCCCAACATTGTTTGTTCCAGTCAGATGCTGTTTGACAGGGAATGCCTCACACAATTTTTTTTCTTACCAGTAAAACACAATTCAGATCTCAGCTGAGGCATTAAAGACCTACTGATACTAGAAATAATTTATCATTCTTGTATCTTCCATCTTGTTAATCTCAATTCAGATTAAACTGTGCATGTAGCAGTTTAAATTATGGAGCATCGTTAGTGTTTCTTAGCAAATTCATGAGAAGAATGGCACTGATAGGCCTGTGGGACAAAAAAGTGTGGATGTGATTTGCCCTTTCATTTAACAAATTATTTTTGCAGGAATAGAACTGGTTAAAATTTTCCACTGAGAATTTTTTTCCATAAAATACTGTGGTTTTGTTTGATACGCAGGAAACTGCTATTACTGCTTAAAAGAAACCCCTAAAGCATAGGTTTGGCATAGAAACCTGTGCAATTTAAAGAGTCATTTTATTTCTATGGTATCAAAAATACAAATCAAAACAAGGTGAATGTTTTCAGTTAGATGCTTAAATTGTTGATTCACAATAAAAATTATGACTTAAATATCTCTGAAACATCTCACAGGAAAAACTAAAAACTTAAGAGTTCTTCATCTCTTGTGTATAAGAGAACCACATTGCTTTTCCAAACCCACTCTGCTGTTAGTTGGGTAAGACTGTCTTAAATCCATAGTGACAAGATTTGAGATGTATGTAATTTGAAGACATGAACTTCAGTGACATGATGTAATCTAAGATGGATTTTGCAGAAACCTATGCTGGGAATTTGGGTCTGTGTGCTGCAGGAGACCTGGGAAGCCTGGGGCATAGGCGAGAAAGCATCCTGTGCAGGAATGTGGTCCAGCTGTGTGTTACCTCTGTCCAGCTCTAAAGGCTTCAAAAGGCTTTTTTGTTTTATATTTTCATTTGCATAGAGTGGGGTTTGGTTCCCTCCCCCGAAGCTTAGCAGAGTCTGAAATAGACTATTTCACAAAGTTGTATTTTAAACCAGCGCTGTGCTAGTCCCTGGTGAGAGCAGAACAATATACACAGTACATGGTGTTGAGTGAGGCAGCTGCCTCCTACTCTGGCTGCTGGAGATGTGTCAGGATTAATCCAGTCTGTTCCCATTCAATTGCAGTGGTTCACAGCATATCCTACTGGACCAGGCCATAACTCCTACAACTATAGCTGACATTAACTGTTGTGCCTATAAAGCTTCCAGCTTTTCGCATTCAGTTGGCCTGTTTTGCCAGAGGAAAATGGCTTAGCTTTACATAGCAGTAGTTTTCCTGGGGGAAATGGGCTAGGGCAGAGAAAACTGTCCTGTACTTGTGCTGACATCTGCATCACAGTGGTGCAGAGGGACAGAGAAAAGTATTCAAAGTAATCTGTGGTCTGAAATATTCAGCAGATCAGCAGTTGTGCCTCAGTAAGGTTCTAAAGATGTAGTGAAGTGCACAGACCAGAAGAATCCATCTCACCCTGGTTTTACTGGAAAACTACAGAAGGGTTACCAAATGCTGTGCTGTGCAGGATGATGGATTCTGTGTGATTTAGGTCTCTGGTAGTACCATGCCCACAGTAAGATTTCCTTTGTCTTCTTTTGGTGTTTGCTTGAGGATTTACGTGTAGGTGAAGACATTACAGATGACTCATTTGTGGATTAGGAAGGGAAGAGGCTTGTCTTGCTTTTGTCACTTAAAGCTGCTATGGCAAATAAGTGTGGCAGGGTGCAGGAGCAGTGTCAGATCCACGGTGCATAGAGGATAAACACCAGCTTGCTTTCTCCTGGGCTGGTGTTAAATCCCTGATGAGAGGCTGCGGCTGAGCAGTGTTACGTTGTTGAGTTTAAGGTTGGAAGACTTGGTTGTCTGCTGATTACAAGCCCCTTCCAGCACCAGGTGGACTCTGCTCTCTGTACGTGGGACAGATGTTCCACTGAAATCTGTGACATTCAAACTCTATGTATGTTTTTAACTGAAAGTTTGGTTTGTCAACACTTCCATCAGTCTCTATTTCAGCCTGTTTCCAAGTGTGGTGTAGTCCGAGTCGCTAGCGTCAAATCCGTGACTGCTGACTTTCTGGTGGCAATGATCTTTGCACTGCCTTGTAATTTGGTCCTGCTTATGCAGGGGACTATTTTCCAGATCCTGAAAAGAAGAATCCTTTCTCTCCTTCCTTTAGACATGGGAATGTGATGCCTAGGGAGGTAGTAGAGTCACCATCTGTAGAGGTGTTTAAGGAGAGACTGGATGTGGCACTTAATGCCATGGTTGATGTGGTGGTGTTCGGTCGTAGGTTGGACGACCTCAGAGGTCTTTTGCAACCTTAATGATCCTGTAATTTTCTCTCACAGACAACTTCCCATGCAGTGAACTGACTGCAAGGAACAAGCAAACCTTTGGGCAGTTGTAAATCAGTTTCTCTATTCACACCCAGTTCTCCTTTCCCTTCCTTCCATACAGGTTGATAAAGTGTGTGGACAGCCCAGACAACACGAAGGGAACCTGTCAGCTGCCAATATAGTGCCAGTGAAGGAAGCCACTGAGACACAGACGTTCGTCATGGCCCATGCTAGCCTGAACAATAAAAGAAGGTAACCCTGAGCTACAGTTGCTTTGAAACAAATTCTCTGCCTCACAATTTGTGCTGTTGGTTCCTTGCACTGTGGTGTTTGAGCTCTGACACCTTGTCTGGGTGCTCTCCAGTCGTTCCCGTCACTGACAGACACGTGGCTCACTTTGTGGTATTACATTTCAGGTCTCTCCAAGAAAAGCTTTATACAGGCCAGACTTGATGTCATTATTAGCACCAAAGGTGTTCATTATCTCCAGAAGCTTTCAGTGTAAATGATGACAGCTTTTCCTCGACAAAGCTGAGTTTAATTACTTAAAATACAACTGCCCAGGCGTTTATAGACTTGAAGTGGGAAAGAGGAAGGGATGGAAAGATTCATTGCCCTGACGCCAAGTAAGTCCCTGATTTCACAGGGCTGAGGAGGAGTAATAAGATCACTGCAACCTCCTTGATTTGATACAAAAGAGAGAAGAGTGGAAGCATTTGTTTCGACTTGTTGTGTCCATCTTGGGTCCAGTTCTTCATCTCCATGACAGATGGAGACACCAGACAGCTGAATTACTGCCACTGGTCCAGGCAAGAGTATCCCTGCTCCCAGATCTCCTGTTTTTCTTTCACTTTCTCTCATGTAGACCCTGAATTGGTTTTCTGCAAATTTTAAGTGAGGAGGGAAGGATGTTTTTACAATTCCACTTGTGATACGTGAGTAGATACACAGCTAACTGGCCATAAAATCACAGTGACTTATTTCTGGCTGATGTAGTGTCCTCTGTAACAGCAGTATTCATCTGGAACAACTTCAGCCAAGTGAGTGGAATCATACTGGGCTTACACCTTTATCCAAGAACAGTATCTAATCTGCCCAGGGTGTCTGTCTGTATCTCTCTGTGTTGGATAAGTGGATGACAGACAGCAGTGTGAGAATGTCCGTAGCCTGGATTCTGGAGCTTGAGTTGTGAAGATGAGATTTTTATCCATTTCTGTTTTAATTCTCATCTTAGCCTGCATGAATGAAGCAAACACTGCTTTAAAAGATAAAAGTAACAACAGCAAGCTAAGTTTTGTGGGTGATGCTGATAATTTTATCCCTCTGTAATTGAAAACTGAAACATAACATTTTGTGCTAATGCTTGGAGCGAATCAATTTTTACCATGCAAATCAGAAAAAAAGAGCATTAAATAAATTACATTAATAAATCCAGCAGTAAAACTCCAAAGAACAGTTGTAGTACAATTAATGAAATATGCTTTTAAAAACCAGAGCCCTAGGCCATCTTCTCTGTAACTCATTGACTTTGCTAGGATTCATACACTAGCAACCAGCAATGCAGAATTACCAACCTATTAACAGGTGTCCTCTTAAATAGGTGCAGACTCCTTTAACAGACCCATTAAAGGTGTGTCTTTAATGGCATGACAGACATTCTTTCTCACCAGAGGATCTGCTCCCTCCCCTTGCCAACCATCTAGAATGATTTGGATCTTCTAAAACACAAGACGTGCAGATGGAAAAGAAAATAGACTAACGCACTGTAAATTAGACAGTTTGACAAAATTGGTCTGCAGATAAAATTATCCAAAAAAAAATCTAAACTAAGGCCATGCTTACATAATTAGCCTGAAGAGTCACTGAAATACAGTGTTGATAGGTATTGTGAAGAGCTTCTGCACTGCAAATGAATGATGGAACCATGCCATAAATAGTAAGAAGTGAAAAATGTGAAAATATTCTCCACAACTTCCTATAAAACACACATGGCCTGAAGCTTGTACTCTGCTTCTTGGAAACAATTGGGACACTGTAAATAGAGTGGAAGATGCTCTATTGGCTACATCACTGTGGTGTTCATTCTCTGTCATTTAATCACATATGATATCAATAAAAAGCAATTTAAGATAATAAAATTTTATAATACATGGGTGAAATCATTCCTGCAGTGGGTTGTGTAAAATGCACTCAGAGTGACAGATAACTGCCACAGGGGAACCAGATTATGAGGGTAATTACATGAATCTGTTTTGGTGCCTTTCCTTGTAGTGATTCTAAGAAATGAAGAGCAGTAATGTTAGCTCTCTGTCAGCTTGGGTGCAGGGTCATACAGGGAACTGGTCCTACTGAATCTCTCTGTGTAACAGACATCCCTCCAAGTGATCCTTAATTCAAGGGGAATATGGAATGCAACTCCAGCCTGTTAGAATAAGGAAAGACAAAGAGAAGCAATGAGCCAGCACTCTCCAAGTAAACAGAAAAGGTGTGTTTCATGCCCTTAATGAGCTGGAACATTCCCAAGCTCAAAGACATCTGTAGGAGAAGCCACAGTCATGTGGCCTCTCACCTCTTTTGTAGCATCTGCTCAGAGATGCCCTTAAAAACTCAGTGCCAAACAGCTTATACCTACAGATGGATGTTTGCTCCAAAGGTATTAATGTCTTTGCAGGCCAGTTACAAAATCAAGCTCCTTTTCCCAAG